>NW_009221288.1:21910-36945 GCF_000690835.1 Fulmarus glacialis | reverse complement strand
TCCTGCTGATCCTGGCAAAGTCACTTCTCTCTGTCTGTCAGTTCCTAATCAATAATGGGAGCTGCTGGAAGAGCTCAGATACTGTGGCAAGGGCATGCCCAAAACACTCAGACAAACTGTTGTGATAAATACTGAGGTGAAGGTCTTGAAACAGTAAAGAACCTAACTGGTCACCATGATACCGAATCTCGTTCCTTTTATTTTAAGATTACAAAGCTCAAGATTGACAACAATCCTTTTGCTAAAGGTTTCCGCGAGCATGGCAAGAACACTCGAAGGTAAACTGTTTTTTCATCTTAATTTGTTTATAACTGGAGTTCACTTGTGAATTTTACCCCAGGCCATTGAGCAATATTGGCTATACCAGCTAGGTCTGCAGAGCCTGCTGCGTTGTGCACACTGCATTTGCCTGTATCTGGGAATGATGTCCCCCTCTGCAGCCTCCTCCCAAGAGACTTGGGGAGTGGGAGGAGACACAGGATTTCCTGTAGAAATGTGGGAGGTGTGACAAATTTGAGACCTGCATTCCCTTGCAAGTTGGAGCTAGACTAGAGTCTGACATGGGAACGGCAGTGATAACAGGAGTCCACAGTAGATCATTGAGTCTCTTTGAGATCAGCTTGATTCTGACATTTGGAGGCTCCCTCATCTCTTCCAACAGGAGATTTTGTCTGCAAGAGGGAAGATGGATACCAACACCAGCGAGATCTTCTGTCTGCTCTGAAGGCAGGCAGTGGATGAGATAAAAAATAAAAAGCTTGAATGCAACCATAATTGGCAATAGAGAAAGAAAAAATGCTTTTTTTTCCAAGCAGAAAATGTCATGAAATTATCTGAGATTTTGTTTTGTGTTATTTTATGCCTGAAAAAAATCTCATTTCCTGATGAAAAAGGCCAAAACTAATTCCTTTTTACTTAAACATTGAAAATATTACGGATTTTCTTTCTCCTCCTAATAGGATCATTTCTGACTAAGCTTAGACTCATTTTCCATTTAGGAAAAAGCTGCTTTCAAGCGAAAGATCCACCCTACTGTACACATACCTGTGTCTATAGTATGTATAGCCAACATGGGACTACACTTACAAACCCAGTGCCAAAACCTCACGTGCTGAGTTTCCATGTTGATTGTGCCTTTTGTACAAACATGAAGCGAGCAACCCCTTTACCGATTTATCCCCAGTACCGTGCGGGACGAGGGCTCTCCCTGGAAGTGCACACTGATGGCAGGCGGCATGGCTAACCCTGTAATTCGACTATGGCACGAGTATTCCCCGAGGGCCCGTCAGGGCTTTGCTAGGAGAGGTGTAAGTCACAGAATGTCAGAGAGGTTTATCCCATCTTTTTGTCTTCCAGGGCTTGTCCAGCATTCCTTGCATATTTATCTAGGCAAAAAGCTTACATACATACAAGCTACCCCCATGTCTTGTTTCCTTCCCAGGGAAGGACGAGCCAAATGCCAGAAGCCTAGTCCGGCCAAGGGCCAGAAGAGGAAGCTGCACGAGGAAAAGGAGTCCAGTGCTGAGGAACGTGGTAATATTGATCACAACAAACCCAGAGAATTATTTCCAAACAGTGCCCAGGCCACAGGAAGGAAAAGAAGCAACGACAGCTCTGCTGTCTCTCCTGCCTGGGGAGAGTGGCCTGGGTGGAGTCCCTAAGGGTGCTGTGTCTCTGATGGCTTTGAGTCTCTGACTCTTTCTGATCCACAGGAGCCTGCTCGCAAGTCATTTGTCATTACTGACTACTCATCAGCTCTCCTGCCAGCCTCCCAGCCTAGCCATGCTTTGTGACCATGTACGATCGTAGGCTGTGCTTTCATGACGTTTTCTCTTCAATAGCGATACGAGCTTGCAGTATCACCCGTTGCTTTCTTCTTGGTTCTCGTCAATGCAGTTGTGCCAGCAATGCTGTTTGTGCAGCTGAGTTGTGCAGATGGGGGAACTGATACCATTAAAAAAAAAAGAAAAATCTTTACTCTTTCTGTTAGGTTGTTTTTAAGCTTGATCATTCCTTGCTCCAGTTCACGGTGCTGCTTGCAGTAGCACAACTACGGTGAGAGAACAGGGCAGGACCAAACACCACAGTGTAAGGGCAGAAAAAAGCTGCAAAGGGCTAGTCCCTTAAGGCAATATGACTGCAGAAGAGGTATTAGTGTGTTTCCTTCCACCATCCTGTGATTAATCCAGCTGCCAATAGACCATTGTGAGCTCTGGCTCTCTCTTCCCCCTTCTTATCTTTTTCCATTCTTTCTTTTCCCCGCTGTGAGTCAGATTTTGAGAAAGATGAGAATGCAGATGTGAAGGAAGAGACTAACTCCATCGTGGTCAGCAGCGGATACCCTTTCTGGGTCTCGGAGCAGAATGGCAGCCATGCCTTCCCTGCAGCATCGCCGGTGCCAGCTGACCAGAGGGAGGGTCTGGCCAGGGAGCAGCAAGTGCCTACGCCGTCCTACCAGACATATCGGTGAGTCCCACCTCCCGGTGTTCATGTCCAAAGCCACCCTTTAACTGATGGGATTCCTCCTCTTCTACTGGGCATTTCCTAAGAAAAACAGCCAGTGGGAGTGAGGAAGGATGCCTTTCTGTTGGACAGCATACCTGGGTGATAGGTGCTAGATTAGCATGGAGATAGCTCCACAACTCTGTGTTACTTCAAACCCATTGATTCTGGGCATACCCATGTCTTAGTAGTGCTCTTTATTTCCCTGTCCTGAAATGCTCTCCCAGCCAGCTCTGTGTACTGCAGAGCTTGCCTGTTCTTTGAAGGAAGCATGTTGGAGGAGTGGCAAGACTCCAGTGATTTTTTTTTTTTTTTTTTTTTCTTTTTCTTCCTCCCCCCTCCTTCTTATCGTTGCAAATTCAGGCATGAGTTATAGTGAGCCCAGACTAGAACTGAGCCAGAACTAGAGTAGTCTAGGCTTACCTGCTCTGGCATTTAGTTTTTCTGTGTGTGACAGCGAGGCTTGGACTAAAATCCACACTAACAGTAAGATGAAGCAGTAGGCAAGGGGAAGAGGGCATGCTAAGAGCTTGCCCTGCCTTTCCCCCGGGGATCTGTGTGGGTTTTCAGTGGTTTTCCACTGTGGTAGGTTTGACTTGCTCTTCTCTCTGCCCTTGGGGCTCAGGTTTCACGAAGCTGGGGACAGCCAGCAGCTTCCCACCCGCGATGCTGCAACCTTGAACGATTTCCGGGCAAGGTGCCACCCCTTGGATCTCGCCATGGTGCCTGAGCACGACTCCAAACAGCTCCCAGATGGCTTTGCCAACCTGCCTCCACTCCCCCCACCTCTGCCTCCTCCCCAGGACTACACAGGAGTGGTGAACATGGCTCTAGACTCCGTCGGGAAACCCGGGGCCCGAGCGCCCATGTACAGTCCCTATGGCACCGAGCAAGGCCTCGGCCAGTGGATGGTGCCTTCCCCCAGCCAGTACAGGGCAATGAGCTACTCGGCCTTCTCCACAGAGTACAATACACAAGGGGCTCCAGGACATGCCCACGGGACCATGGCAGAGTGGAGCCAGTACCCTCTGTTCCCATATGCCTGCTGGTGAATGGGGAACACCCTTCCCAAAGAAAAGACTGGAAGAAAATTGTAAATGAGATAATACTTGCTCTGGAGTGTTGATCTTGAAGCCTTGTCTACACTAGGCAAAGAGGCATTGCTGCAAGTGGTAGCATGGAACACCTTCACTTCCTTGTCTCCTTGCACAACAACCCTCACCGTATTTCACAAGCAATGGCTAAACTGGTGGCTGTCCCAGCCATGTCAGTGTGAGTCTGGCTGAATCAATGTGTTCTGCAGTGGTTTTTTTTCCCAGCAGGAGTAGGAAACCACAGGAGCTGTAAGAGCAGTATTTAAAGAGCTGCTGAATTCTCAGTCCCAGGCTGTTTGCATCTCGCGTTTGGCAGTTTCCAAAATCCTTTCCTCCCAGGACTTGCATGCAAGGAGATAGGGGTTGAGGAGTTTCAGTAAGCCATCCAGGTGGCCAAGAAGCTGTAGAGAATTACTGCAAAGACGAGCAAAACAAGCAATCCGGATTCCCCCTTGAGCAGTTTCTTCACTTAGTATAGTCAAACTAAAGCTAGAGTCTTTCTTGCCTTTCTTCCAGCAGCATACGAGAGTAAAATACACAGCAATGCCTGTGTGTCTGGAGCGCAGCAGTGGGTCATGCAGGCAGGGAAGAGTTTGTCCCGTGCAGGAGAAGCGGCAGCAAGGCTGTGTGTTGTGTCTGCATGTCCCCCGTGCCCACCCCTCTTCTGTCACCCCTAGATTCCAGGTTAGTGAAACACTCTTCTTTCTGCTGGTGGTGGAGGGAGGTTGTTCACAAAGTGTGGGGGGCTGCTCTGGGGGTTTCCAAAGGCCTGTGGTTGTCAAAAATAGGGCCACGAACAGCAGTGCTGGCTGCGTTCCGACCTCTTCCTTTCAAGAGAAAGGAAATCTTTCACTGTGAACTTCTTCCTTCTTCCACCGCCTGCCACCCCTGAAGAATATAATTTATAGTTGTGGTTACTGTACCACACTCTGAGCAAGCTTTGTCAATAGACAGTTCTCCCCAGCCTGGCATTGCTCATCGGGCATATACTTTAATTAATACCCTGTAGGCCCTGAGCTGCGTGCTGCATTGCTGGTGGGCTCAGCACCTCCCAGGCTGGTTGGCGAAGTTGATCTTGCCGCTGTTTGGGAGTCTGTAGGGATCTGTAGTTATCAGAGCAGTTTCACCTCCCTTATCTCTGTGGTCCCATCGTGAGCAGGAGCTTTTCTGCCAGTAAGCAACCTGCAAAGAGGATTTCTTTTTATCTTCGTGTTAGAAGGAAGAAGCATCCCTGTTTGCCCAAGTGGCAGAATGGCCCTGGCAATGGGGTCTTGTTTGAGATAGGCTCTTTGCTTCTCAGGGAGGACAGACATGTTTCTAGGTGTTATTTAGGGAATGTTTTCTTGTAACACTTTAAATAAACTGTTGTGTGGCCTGTAGCCATCAGTAGGCAGTGAGGTGTGACATTTAGCGTGTATGCCAGATGGTTTTCTCTGTGTGTGCATGTGCGTGTGTGTAGCAAGATGTTGTCTATGAGCAGACCTGGGTGGGTTTGTGACCACCGGTGCATGAGGACCGGTGTGCAGGTACACCGGGAAAGGCTGTGCGCCGGTCTGTTCGGGTACCAGCTCAGCACTGTGCGTGTGCATAGCGTAGAGGTTTTGAGCTGTGTTTATTGTTGTTGAAATGACCTTGAAAAGTAGCCCTACAAATTTGTAAAACTCAACTACGACGACTACTTCCTTATTTAAATAGTATATTGCTAACTGCTTTTGTATCACAATTATGATACAAATACCTGGAGCAGCCAGGTACTTCCCCTCGGCTTAACAGGATGGGTGTGAGATGTGCAGCATTTAACTAAAGGTCAGACTCCACCACAGTATATGCACATTAGCCTCTCCTCTGATAGCACCCTGGCCAGTAGCGATTTATACCTGCTGTACATGACACTCATGTGGATGTGAGTGACTTACTAAAAAGAAATCTGGTTGGGGAAAAAAATGTGGAGGAGGTTTACAACCCCAGAATATTGTGATTTCCTGCTGTCCAAATGCCAGCTGCGTGAAGGCAGGTCAGCTGTAAAAAACTGTCCTCTGTGGATGAGAAAAATATTCTGTCTCTGACCATTAGTAGTTGATTTTGGCACCACTGGTTTTCACATCTTGGAAATCAGATGAGAAGGCTGGCTGGGGAGTTTGGTGCCTTGAGCCCCGTGTGCGCGGACCCTAGGGGTGGTACTTTCTGCAAGGTCTCTGCAGCAGAGGCAGTCCTCCTGGTACCCCGCCGAGATAGCTGCCAGGGCCATGCTAACAAGAAAAGAGAAAGTAATGCACCCCCTCACAGGCTACTTGGTTAGATCTCTTTCTTTATCTTTGAAGTTGGGTTGTATTTCCCTCTGTCACAGGGTGCTAATGAGGATGAAAACCATGCTGAAAACCATGAGGAACTGAGGAGAACTGGGCAGCACAGGGAAACCCCTGTGCAAATATGGATGTAATGTTCTCTTTTTCAGAATAGCTTTGAGAGTGGTGCTGCCCATGGGCCTGCTGCTAGAGCTGGTTTGGCTGTCGGCTCTGTGTCGGGGTAAAAAGATTCAGCCTTGTGCCTAGGACGAGCTATTAATTACTCATCAGCCTTCTGTTGCAACAGGACTCCTTGCCCTTCTTCAGTGAATCACCCAGCTTATTAGAAAAGTACCTTTACTTTCCTCGCTCACCTCTCTCTGGTTAAAGACTGTGGCTTGGCTGGTTTGTGAAGCCCTTGGAAATTTTGCCCGTAGGTGTGTGCTCTGGACCCTGCTGCCGCCTCCTCCCTTTGCAGTTCCCACTGTCTTGTTTTCTTCAGCTGTGGCATTTAAAAGTCTGTATAAGCTTGACTGAAATGCTGTTTTTGCACGCATGTGAGATAATGTAATGCCTCTCTGACAGCTTCAATAAAAGGAAATGAGACATGCGGAAGGCAGGCCATTAAGAGCAATAAAATAAACTCTAAAGTGTGTTTTTTGTGCATCTCTTTCAAGCACACCAGTGGCTCCACTTTAGTCTTGTTACCTGGGGCCAGTTTGTACATCCATGACACACACTGTTGATCTCAGCGTTCATTGTTCTGCACAGCGTATTCAGTGAGCCCCAGGTTATCTGCTTGCGTTGCTAGATGCGACTCAGTCTCTTGCACTAATTCTTTGCAGCAAATTGTTTATTTTCTCTGCGTTTTCTGCTCCTTTCCTGCAGAGGAGTTACATAAGGATGAGGGCAAATGGATTATAAATGGGATCTAGGTAAATTTCCTGTGGGAAATAAAGATCCTGATTTATTTTGGTTTCTCCTACTGGTTTTTGCAGCCTTAAGCCTTGTGTGACACTGTTTCAATGCAGATGGGAATGGCAGAAGAATGCTTTCTTGCCAACGCTGCAGTTCTTCCACAGACAGCCGCGTCCTGGTGAGCAGCTGCAGGTTCAGGAGAGGCACCTGTGATGGTGCTTCCCTGCAGCACAGCAAAGTGCCCACCTCTCCCCACGCCTCGCAAAAGATACGGCAAGTCCTCCTAGGAGTGCAGGGTCCCCGCTCGCCTGGGCCAGGATGCGGCCTCTGCGCCTGTACCCACTCGGTCACCCTCTGGCTCTGCAGAAGCAGCTACAAGCCGGTTTCAGTAAGAGCTTATCTGATTTCCAGGAGCTGGAGGGAGAGAGATTGGCTCAGCTGGTGAAAACCAAACTCACTGTCTGGGGCCATCAGATCGGCCTCCTTGGCCCAGCCGAGCCTGGAGGGAGCGCTGCTCTCCAGCACCTTCTGCGGTACCTGGCGTTGGCAGGGAGTCCTCATGTGCACGGTGTGAGGCAGGGCCTGCCTGTCCCCGCCGGGGCTCAATGGGAGCCCAGGGAGGCTACTTGCCTGCGGAGAGGCGCAGGGACGTCCCGGGAAGCAGCGTTTCTGTGCGCAGGTGGGCTGGGGCACTTGAATCGCCTTGTAGCTGGACAGCTGGGCTGAGCTGGACTTGTTGCTTCCTTCTGGGTTGACCTGACTGCCTGGCATGGGGGTGTCTGTCGTTTGGTCCTTGGTGAGCCTCCTGCGGTGCGTTTCCTTGGTCAGTGTATGTACTGTGTCACCTTAAGCACATCCAAGCAAGCAGCGCAAACCCCCTTCCAGGAATAATAACATTCTTCAAGTCAAATGGTTTTTATTGCAAAGCTTAAAAGCCACTTAATTCGCAAACCCCAGGTTGGGATCCCATACGGAGCCTCTTAGCAGGGGGGTTGCAGCATTTGGCTGACAACAACAAACAGCAGCCGTCACCCGCCGTGTGGGGCTGGACCGGCACAAAGCCAAATACCTCCCGCCTGGGAGCTGCAGGCAGCTGCCAGCCCCCCTCTCCCTGCTCAGCAGTGGCCAAATGTGCAGGGTGCAGGTGTCTTCACTTACCTGCTTCCCTGCCCACAGACTGAATTTATTTTGTAAATGGCTAAGAGCAAAGAGAGAGGGGGTAAAACTGTGCGGGGCCCGCTGAGAAGGGAGGACAAAGGGTTTTCCTCAAAGTGTGGGGAGGGGGATGGTCTGTCACACTTTTCCCCTCTGCCCTGAGTGATGCCTGCCCCAAAGCCCACCCAGACGCTGGCTGGGCTCCTGCGGTGCTTGGAGGCACAACTTTACTGCTCTTCTTTTGCGGCTGTATGGGGTGCCTGTTTCTGCCTGTTTCTCTAGGGCTTGACTCTCGGTTGCCCCGGCGTGCTCCTGGCCTGGCTCCCGGCAACTCCAGGTAGGCTGGTTTCACTGTCGTGCTTTGCAGAGATGTGGTAAGGTTTAAATGTGGCTTCTAGACATTACAGCAAATCTGAGCAGGAGAAACCCAAGGAGAGGTAACGCAGCTGCTTGCAGGCTCACAGGACAAAGTGAAGCAGGTCAGGAAAGCGCTTCCGCTCTGCAGCCCGTGTTCCCCACAGCACGCGGTGTGTGCTGCCCAGAAAAAATGCTGAAGCACTCTCGAGACCTGGGACTGAGCAGCAGCATCAGACAAAATTTTAACCGAGGGTGAAGCAATCCTTCAATAAAGTGGTGAGGAGAGGCGCTGCAGCCGTGATGAACAGTGTTGCTGCTCAGCTTGATTTAGTGTTGTTCCTTTTTTGTTTTTCCAAGTCATGTGAGTTTGTTTTATGGCATGAAGTACTTTGCTGTAGGGTGCTGGATTGCCTCTGACACTTCTGTAATACCCCATTTTTTTCTTTGAATGTGCAGGTGTACGACTACAGTGTTCCTGCCCAGACAGCGCTCTGCTTGGTGAGTGTAATGGATGGATTTAATTTCCATCTCCTACAGTTCTTTGGGGACAGGCTGAGATTTTTATTTCTTCCTCTCCTATTTTACTGAAGAGGGAAAATTTTGTGCCTCCATTAAGAAGAGTGGGAGTGGGTAGCTAGCAATACAGGACAGGCACACCGTCAGTCACACAGCCAGGCATAAAACATTGCTTGGTTTTGGTATTTCTGCCTCATTGAAAAATAAGACTGTACACGTAAAAACACAGCAGCTGTTCACAGGAGACACCTCCTGCGTGCTGGCACCGTCACTCCTCCAGCTCCCATCTGTGGGGTCGCAAAGCACCAGCACCTGGGAGTCAGTGGCTTAAGGGTAGATCTGCGTGGAAATGCTGGTGCAGAGTAGAAGGGGATGAGTCAGGCCTGATTTCTGTCGCACCACACCGTGTGGTCTGTCCCCATACTGGCTGTGTTCGTGCTGAGCAGCCAGCCCTCTGCTCGCCCACAATCTGGCTTTGGCTCTGTTTTACTGCCTAGAAGGGGCTCTGCAGAGACAGAGCTGTCCAGAGCAGCTCAGGCACCACCCAGCAGCATTTCCCCGCCCAGGTGAGGGGGAAATAAGAATTGCTGCAGATCCAGTAAGTGTAAGTCAGCCCTCCCATGTCCTTTGGGGCATCCCTGGTCATCATTCTCCAGGGATAAAAATTGAACAATTGAGCAGTGGAAGGGATATGATCAAAACCTCCCTGTTCACCAAAGGGATTCGCTGAGCATTGCACTGACATAGGCTAAATGAGACTAATGTGCTCCCTTGTAGAGCCCCTGGGGACACAAGGGCATTTTGAAAATCACGGATGAGAACGCTAGGCCAGGACAGCAAGGTTTCCGACTCATCAGGCTCGGCTGGCAGTCTCGCATGGAGCTGTGCCGCATGTTTCTCATCCCTCGCTTCATCCTGCCCGTATGTCTGTTAATGGCCCTGTCCTGCCTCCATCCTCAGGGACTAATTGCCTCACACTTGAGCAAATGTGCTTGGTGTTTAAAAGGAGTCTATCGATTTGTGCGTATTCCTGAAAGCCTCACAGGGCCCTGTTTCCTTTGAAGTGTAAAAGCATCTGTCTGTCTCTGCTTCTCCAGCAGTCTCCTGCTCCATTTGCATCTCCTCTCTGGCTTGCAGGGGCAGCCTGGGGAATCCACCCCTGGCCCCATGCAGCGCTCCGGTTTTGGGCTGCTGAGAGGGCTCCCTGCCACGGGAAGATGGGACTTGAAGACAAAGGTGCAAAACTTCAGTCTAGGCGGGGGGTTGAGCTCAGCTTGCAGCTTGGGGTGCTCAGGATGGAGCTATTTCTGAAGGCCAGTTTCCATTACTCCAGACTTTGGGAATGCTCTTGCTGCATGTTTATCTGCGGTGGGTGCATTGATTAGGAAGGAGAGGAAATAGCGCCCGCCTTCTTCCCACCATGAAGAAGCCTCTCATACCAGACAGGACTGGTCAGTAAGGAAATAGGGTCAGACCTGGGCTGCTTTGGATAATCCATTATCCAGGAGCTGAGATGCACAGGGGCGACTGGAACCTGTGATGGTTCTCTGACGTACGTTTGAACAACTACTGTTGAAATGCAACCAAGTCCCTGCTCTCTGTGTGGACAATTTGGCCTGTGATTCTTCCCATCCCACCTCCCCTGGACAGTGGGACTAGCCCTGGACAGGCTGCTTGTCCCCACTGGAGCATTTTCATGTAGGCACAACCTTACAGGAGTGACTGTACTTCTGGAGCCAAGACTAAAAGCTCTGTCACTCCTTGGATATCCCCAGGATCCACCAGGTGGTGGTGAGAGGACAGTACAGATAAATCCAAGCCTGAATTGCAGGGGCTGCCTGTAGCTGCTGCCGTCCAGCACCTCCCAGATGGTGCGATGGGTTTCCTATTTCAATAGGGCCTCAGCGGAGCAGCAGTGGCACCTCACTGTTGGAGGCAGTAAATGGGCTCCCATCTGGTTTTAATGATCAGTAGCACTTCGGTGCTTGTTTATTCCCATGTTTTATGCTTCAGCAATAAAATGCTGCTTCAGTTTGTTCAATCCATCCTGGTGCTGGATGGAGATGAGTTCACAGCCTCTGACAAAGACGTCCCAGCGGTACGCAGGGTGTTGTTTTTTTAGACAGCTGGGCAGGATCAGATGATGTAGTGGCAATTGGTTTGAAATACAAAAGTCAGTGGACAGTATAGAAGGTACGGAGGGCAGCTCATCACGTGCCTGGCAAAGAAATCTTGTCCTTGGATTAAAGGAGGAGATTTTTGGTTATGGAGCTGGAGCTGTGCTCCCTTCTGTCCCCTACGGGGCAGCACGGAGCTCTGATGTGGAGTCCAAATGAAGTTAGTCCCAACTTTAAAACCAGGTGCTCGAGGAAATTTTAGTCCCAAAGTGCTGTCCCAAAGTGGTGGTCACTCAGCTGCAGCATTGTGTTTTAACCCTCCCATCCTATTACAACGCTAAAACGGTGGTGGAGATAGCAGAAGTGCTGACAGGGCCACATCTTGCCATGGGCATAGACCAGCTCTGCTGCAGGTTACCAGTGCTGCAGTGCTCGGGGCAGCTACAGCGGGACTGGGAGTTGTTTTATAAAATTCTCTGGAGTGAATACAGTCTCTTATTAAATTAATCTAAGGAGGAAACTGTTTGTACGGGGCTGTAGGGATTTCTGATGTTTCTCCCTCCTCCTAGCACGCTGGTGTTACCTGCCTGGCGTGTCCAGGAGCGGGGAGCCTGTCCGCCGGCAGCTCTGGCGCTGAGGAGCAGATCATCCTCCGAAGGGATGAGCAGTAACACTTTGCACATCTCTGGCAGTCGGTATCTGGGGATCTTGAATCATTTTTGCAAATGCTAGTTAAGCTTTTCAGCACGTCTAAACGTGACTCTGCCCGCGGGGTAGGTGGGGACACTAAGGCAAAGAGAGATTAAAGACAGTAAACCACAGAGGGGAGAAATGGGCTCTTTGTCTCCCTTGTGACTTTTATAGAGACCTGGAAACCTTTTGCTTTCCCATCTTCCATTTGTCTTCTACCCTAATGGCAGAGGAACAGGAACAGTTTCCTCCACTTTATTTCCCAACAGTATATTCTGTGGAGGATCTTTAGCTCTTACCTCTAAAGAGCATTGATTTTCAGCTAAGAGATCCTTTTCCCCAACTGTTTGTCAGGTCTTGGAGCTATAGGTGGCAACTAAAGGGGAAGGATTTCAACAAACTAATTAACCCCCTTCCGAGTCATTCAGGGTCCATTCCCTTGGTGCCACTGATGTTGCATTTGTGCTAATTTTCCCTGGAAGGCCTAATGTAGGGGGAGCGATTAAAGGAAACTTTTCTCAGGCTGCTTTTACGCATCAGGAAGAAGGAAGGTAGGCAGCCACTGCTCTGTTTGGTTATCGCTTTCCCCAAAGTCGAACCCCCAGCCACTGCTGGAGCCAGGACCGATTTCAGGCTGACGTACATTTGGAGCGTGCCACTGAGATCTGCTGGGTCCCAGCAATGTGCGAAGCAAAACCAATCCCTCAAACTCTGCCAGGTTCCGAAATGGGGCTCCAGGTTACACCAAACGTTTCACCTCCAGCTTCCCAAACAAACACAGGGCCATCAATGTGGAGGGAAGGGACTTTTACAGAGCTGAGTGGGTTTTGCCATCATCATGTCAAGAAGGGCTGTCTGCTCCTCCCAAGGGTGAGCCTGGCCTCTGTCTTTCAATTGCAAATGAAGCAAACTGCAAAGTGTTAACAAAAAAACCTCCCTGGCCTCTGCCCTGGCCCAGAGCTGGATCCAGCATCTTGGCCCTTGACTCACCCTCATGGTGTAAAAGCTCCTGGAATCGGGGCAGAGCTGTGTCACGGTGCCCTGGAAAGAAGAAACCCTGATCCCTACAGATGCTCCTAGCAGCCTTATGCCACTGGACTCGAGTGGGGCGCCGGGTGGTGGGAGACAGGCTCAAGTGAAGGTGGGCAAGCGGCGGGGCGCCATGCTCATCCTCACACTGCTCCCAGCCCGAAAGAGGGGATGGCGAGGAGAAATAATGCTGCAATTGCTGGGATTTGGGGTTGGGACGGCCTGTGAGCTGCGGCTCTGACTCCTTGAGTCCAGGCTCTAAAGTACTTCACAGGGCCGTACCAATTGCCTGGCCTATTAGTTTTATGGAGGAGGATATTGTAAAGATGCAGTTGATCTCCTTTTACCATGGTACTGAAAATCTAACCGAAGTGGGGAAAGAAAGCCTGGGGGGGAGGCAGCGGAAGCCCATGGTTTGGGAGCTGGGGGTCACCTCCCTGCAGGCTCCTGGGGGTTCCCCATCTGCTTCCACCGCAGCTGCAGCCGAGCGGGGCTGGCTACCACACATGGGTGCGCTTTGGCGAGGAGAGCCTTGGCCCCTTGCCCCAGCTGGGGTTCTTCCCGGACATCCCGAGCGGAGGACAAGGATGGAGCTGGGCGGCTACACAGGCAGGGGCACAGTGCCACCCAGTGACTGCGTGTGACCTGTGAGGGACACCTGGGGCAGAGCTGTGGCACCCTGCAGTGGGTTTGCTGCAAAGGTTTTGAGGCCTGGAAGCCCCACTGAAGGGCATCCCGAGGCAATGGAGAATATGGGGAAACCCAAGAAACTGGCCGCGTTGCTGCTTTGTGATTAAAGCACACAAGGGGCAAAGCTCTTACGCTGTCGCAGTGTGTCTGGAACAGGGATTTTGCATGACTGGTCTTGTTCAGGTGCTGCTGGAGGCTGAGTCTAGGGCAAGTTGGGGCTGAAGCAGCTCACGTTTCGGGAGGGGCTCTGGCAGCAAAACAAGTGAAGGAGGAGATGGTTACCCAGGACGAGCTGCTCTCCGTGGGGAGGATGTGTCTTTGCATTGGGAAGCGCAAGAGGGCTCTCAGGGCAGTGTGGTTGGTCCTGGAGAGACCAGGCTGCCACAGGGGTTGCCGCGGAGCCGCTCAGCCTCTGCCAGGCTGGGGCTGGACTGGGAGGGACCCCTTCTGTCAAGGTGTCTTGGGCGTTAGATGACAGCCATGTGTGGTGGCTTTCTGACTTGCACCCCAAGGTTAATGCAGGAAGGACCTTTCCTCCTTTCTGCCCAAACGCTGCCTACATTCCTTAGTGGGTTGAGCCCTGTGTCAGGTTCCCAGGCTATAGCAAGCATCAACAGGCAGCTTGAGTGGTGGGGGAAAGGGAAAGGAGCCAGGTACAGTGGGGTGCGGTGTCAGCAGCTCCCAAGGTGGCTCCCTGTGCTGTAAATCGCTGCCCCAGCAACACCCTGACATGTTTCCAGCAGGGACTGTCTCTTGGAGGAGGCACAGAAACATGGCTCTATTTTGGGTGATGACTACAGAGCCCACGGAGCATTTGGCAGCAGGGAGGGGTGTTAAATCAGCCTGTCCTTCTCCAGGTACATTGTCTCCTCCCTCCACTCCCCTCTGTTTTCCATAGCTGTTTCAATGCCCTGCTGCTCCTGGGCTGCGGGACTGCAACATGTGGCTGAAATCAGGGCACTGCAGTGAAGGGAGGCATGAGCCCTGCATGCTTGACGGATGAAAGTCCTACATCTTTACTGCCTCGTCAAGGACTGTGCACGCTTTCAGTTCTTAGGCTGCTCTCCAACATGTCTTTATTTTTGTCTATTTGAATTTAGGCCAGCGTTGATACCACAAACATTGCTGTGGAGGTCTGTGGGCTACCATTGCTGTACAGCACAAACCCTTGCTAGAAACCCGTCACCTTGTCGCAATGGTTGGAGAGCTATTTCCATCCCATCGCCTACCTCTGCCTCAGTGAAGGTGTGTCACTCAGCCCCATACAGGCAGGAGCTGCTACTGAGTACTGGAAGTAACCTTTATGTCGCTACTGGGGTGCGTCCTGCAGTTTGGGATGATGTTGGCCAGAGGTTTCCAATAGTGCCGATATCCTACATGTGTTGGTCAGACCTGTTTTAGCCCATTCAGCAGAATCCCAGACCGCAGCCAATTTTAGCCTTTCTGTTTCAGACTCCCCCTGATGTGTCCCATGTCCAGGCCAAGGTGCTATTTCTTGCAGGGAAATTATCTTTGTTAATTTTAGATCTAGTTCTCCAGAGTGCTGAGTAGCCACAGCTATTCCAGGTAGTCGGGAGCAGTGGGAGGCATTTGGTCTTTGAGGGATATGGCTCGCTCTTACATTAAGAAGACCAAGTCTGATGAATTACATTTCCTTTGTGCCATGCAGTGCGTTAGGCTGG
>NW_009221288.1:0-21879 GCF_000690835.1 Fulmarus glacialis | reverse complement strand
GCCAGCCCAGTGCTGTGTATCCATTATCGCTGCCAACTAGGAGCCAGATCACCAGCTGCGATACCTGGAAGGAGAAAAGCTGTTTCTCTTCAAGGTCAGTGGATTAATGATATCACGAGGGCAAAAAGGAGGGAGTCCAAGATTACAGAAATGGATTCAGCATGTAGAAGTCCCAGTGAGAGTCCCCTCACTGGGGGACTCTCATAATTCAGATCAAATGAATAAAGTGACATAAAATACATTTAAAAAACCCTGGGATTAGAGTCTAGACATACATGGGACCCATAAATTACCTGGGGTACTTCACAGTAATGAAAAATGGGCAAGTTTGATTTTTATGTTTTTAATGACAAGTTAAGGATAGTGACAGTGTGCTCTAAGATCTGGCTGGGTTTGTCATTTCTGTCAGGAGCATCCCTGGGGGTCTCCTTGTCCGGCTTGGCTGCTGAGCAGTGGTGGGCTGAGCAGAAGTCGAGTGCCAAGAGTTTCAAACCAGCTCCTGTTGTTCACTTATGTCAGTCCCGTCTGTCTTTTCAAAATAGCATCCTCTCCTCTGACTCACCGCTCCCCCTGAGTCAGCCGAATCTCGGGTGCTGGGGCAGTCCGCAGGGGCAGCTGGGGCAAGGCAAAGCAGCATGTCCAGCGCTGCTCCGACCACTCACCGCGCTGCCTTTCTGCCCCCACTATCCTCTGACATGAGAGCGAGAGCTCTCACTGCCTCAGGGTCTGGAGAGGATTCATTAGAAAGCGCGGATTGGGAAACACAGTACAGTGGAGGGGCATTAACAGTCCCTGGGATCCACACTTTCTCTTTTGCTTTAGTGCTTAATTTCTAGTCCAAGTGCAAGATTACAAGTGGAGGGTTTTTCAGCGCTGACTTTCAGCTGCCCTTGTTGGACCAGCCAGGATGTACAAAGCAGGAGCTGGTTCCCTGCGGGTACCCCAGATTTAGCTCTGATCCCGATTGTCTGGTGCGCCAGCAGCGGGTTAGACTAATAACTTGTATAGGGAGGTTTCTAGTTACAAAATGCCTGGAATGAAGTAAGCAGGTGCTGGGAAGGTTATCTGAGGAGAGCGCTGTGTTAATTCCCCATCATCCCTCGCTCCCTGTGCCTGTCTCAGAAGCAGTGAGGATGGCATCTTCTGCAGGTGAGGCTGTGTGTACCTCACGAGGGGCTGCTGGGTTCCCCCAGTGAGCAGCCATCACCGCACTGAGCAGGGGCAGTAGCTCAGGTTTTAGCTCCCAAAGATTGT
Organism: Fulmarus glacialis; assembly: GCF_000690835.1. Taxonomy (NCBI): domain Eukaryota; kingdom Metazoa; phylum Chordata; class Aves; order Procellariiformes; family Procellariidae; genus Fulmarus; species Fulmarus glacialis. The sequence goes on along the minus strand of NW_009221288.1, from coordinate 20,625 downwards.
GCTGATGTGGAGTGGGAGCCCCCACGAAGCAGAGATGGTCCGAGTCACAGGGCTAGGCACCGGGTTCCCAGGCTGCTCCTGTGGAGGGTTGTCCAGCTGGAGCAGTGCGTTGATAACCTGACTCAAGGTGAGAACACAACAGTCTTTGTTAATGAGTTACAATAATTGGTGCAACTTTGGATCCTAGTGCTCAAATTTCAGAGCAGGAGGCTCGCTTTGGGACAGCTGTGATGGTTTCTTGCCCTACTGCCTGCCTGTCCCTCTTGGACTCGCAGTCCTGATGCAGGAGGGCTCAGCTGTTTGCACAGTGACTGGCAGAGTTTGCAGCTTGGGGTATTAAGCTAACCTTGAAATTGGAACTGCTTTACCTTACCACGCTGAGCCGTGACTTGTGGTTCAACAGCTGCTATGAGAGCAGCTGATCTGTCCTCTAAAAAAAGGCAGAGGGGACAGTGTAAGGGACAGAAACCTACAGCTGCTCCAAGGTGAGCCATCCCTGCTGGTGAATACAGACCTGAAGAGCTTTCCTACGTGCACGATCCACACTATTTTAAATCACGTAAAAAATTACAAGGAAAAGTGTTCATTTGCTGTGGCAGCAGTCTATTTGAGTGTATTTAGGCACATTTCCTACTGGTGTAAGCTCAAGCAGGCACACATATAGTTGAATCTGAAGGGATGTTTACTGTTGTACTGGTTTAGAAATAAAACCTTTTAATTAAATGAAGGTGACAAACTGGTAAGCCTAGCTCATCCCAGGTAGCTTGCACCTAAAAAATAAGCCTTACGCTGCCTGTTGTTGGACTGACCTAACTAAACTAGTTCAAATTTAAATCAGTGAAAGCCTGTATGCAGGTAAGCCAGAAATAAACCCAGCTTGAGTTACTGCTTGTTTCTCATTACCTTTGACTTGGCTGTTGCTGGAGCTTTAGGTGGCTGCTGTGCTGAGTACTCCTGGTACAAAACCCGAATCCAGACTGCAGTGAGGGGAGAGCTGTGCCAGCCCATGGAGAAGTTGAGTGTTAAGACCAGTGGTCCCCAGCTGGAAAATTACCTTGGAGGTCAGCGTTGGGTGTAGGAAGCCAGACAGAGGGAGGCCAGGCTCAGTTACAGGTGGTGGAGGGCATGCACTGCTGGGGATTCATGCCTGCTGGGCAGGCAGGAAGCAGCCTGCATTTTAAAATGCAGAGACAAATCACGGTCCCTTGCAGCCCACTCAGACTACGGAATTTGTCCCTTCTCATAATTGAAATATGCCACAGTAAAGCAACCCAGCAACCCACTCCTAGCCTAAGTGGTAGAAAGGAGTTATTTCTAAACACAAAATGAAATAAGAGAATGTAGATTATTGTGGCCTCACATCAATATGAAGTGGTGCAGATTTATACTTGGTGACACCTGATGCATTCTGAGGCACAATAAAGTTTTTCCTGTACTGAACACAGGTATTTCAAACTTCCCCAAGCCCCCGGCTATGAAGGCACTTTGTCTCCCACTGCCTAATAAAAGTGCATGTAAATGCTGCAGTTTAGTGTCAGAGAAGCCTGGATGTTACCAGAACAAAACCAAGCCCAGGCCACTGTCCCATGCAGTCGCTGTTCATGGCCTGCCATTGCATTGGAAAGGATGTGCAGCACCTATGTTCATTTGCATTGTACACATCTCGCCACAGACAGGAACAGTGCTGCTGCTGCGGCACCCATGGCTTGAATTCAGTTTGTAGGAAGCAGACTGCTAGTAGAGCAGGGGATACTTGGTTTTGCTACGTAAATAGTAAAGCAAGAGCTACTGAAGATGTCCCAAGAAGCAGCTGCAGTAATGGGCTAGTAATGCCAGCTTTTGCTTGAAAGCTAAAGGCTTACAAAATCATTTGAAACAGGGTTATCAGGCCTACTGCATGCCCCTCACCTGTTCTTGCTTGCCTATTTGAAATATTGGTGTTTTTCTCTGAAATGTAACTTGCCAAATGTGAACATTTGATGATAAGACACTATGCAGAGTTGGCTATGAATGTTTATTAACATCGCATGGAAATCTGTACTCCAGAGAAGACAAACATGAGGCTGTGAACATACCTACAAGGAGTCCAGGGAAACAACGCAAGCTTCTTAGACTTCTCCTTTGCAGCAGTTGAGTCTGACATTCCTCTTAAGTTTTTCTCCTACATAAGATCATCTCAACTTTCAACACATTGTTAATGATTTAACTGAATGATCCCAAATATTAAAAAAAAATTAAGTTCTGGTTAGTGCTATTCTTAGTCTGGATTGACTATAAAAAGGCAAAAGACGACCTCCTGTTTTTTGACTTGCAAAAGCAGATATTTATGATGTATTATGCTGACACCTTCCAACAGTGGCTAGAATGCCAGCCATTCCACTCTCCAGTACCTGCACAGGTTACGGCTTATTTACTCAAACAATAACAAGCTAAATTCAAACTGTATGCATAAATCAGTCATTCTTAGAAGCACAGTCAAGGGTATTCCAGTAAAAGAAGGTCATGTTTTCTACAGAGACCTTCAAAAGTCTTGGCAAAAGAGCAGCATCAAATACAGTGACAGGAAGAGCACTGAAGTGTCGAGTGTGAGGGTGGAGAAGACAGTGATAATCTGTATAACCAGAGATGCATCTTTTTCAGGTGAACCTCTAGAGCACAGCAGTGTAGTCTGAGAAGAGGCAGGAGGATGGAATAGGAGAGTATCATTCAGCCGGGCAACAGCGGTTTCTCCTGCTTAATTCTTCCTTTGATTCTGGAAAACTTGGGTTGGCACTCTGATTCATCCACAAAATAGGGCATCGTAATGACAGAGTAAGAACTTAAATGCTCTGCTAATATTGTCAAAGTTTTAAGACTAAAGACAACAAGTAATACTGTAAGTTGAGGCAAGTTTTATTTAGACTGTACAAACAGGGCACTGGGGAAAAAAAAAAACAGTGGCTTGATGTTGGGACCAGTTCTATGAAATAAGTGGAGTAAGAAATTAAAAAGGCACTAATCTTAAGAAAAGACACTCCATATATTCTAAGAATATAATTCATTTAATACTGTTAATCTTATAGCACAAAAAATAAAACAAGCTATGATCCCCGAAATAAACTTTAAAAGCTTACACTTAATATTATTGCCTGAAGATCATGGTCTTTAAATTACATATTGTGTTTTAAAGTTTACACAGTGAAGACTGTCTCAAATACAAGGCCACCTTTCCCACTGCAATTGTATCCTTGTCCCAAAACACACTTTCATTTAACACAAGTAAACAGAAAATGACAACTATACAAGAATGCTTTCACTGGTCCCAAAAGGCAGTCTTTTAGGCAGGTCTCACTTTCAAATGCAGGTATTGAGGAAAATGCTTGAAAACTTGACTAGAAAACAAAGGCAGCCCACTCGTTCCCAGGATGTTAATACAATATAAAAAATTACTTTACAGGCACATGAAATGGCACAAAGAATGCTGTTTTTCCCTTTACAAAAATAATGCTCAAGCTCTTTAGAGCCCCAACCCAAACAGGATATTCCCTTTTGTTTATTCTTTCCCAATTTGTAAACAATCATGAATTAAATTAGCGCTTATCCAGTGATGGACGCTGATTAAAACAGTTTTCATTTAAACTTTCAGACTGGTCAGAGGCTTCAATGTCTATATACACATGTACACAAGAGGAGGAAGTCAAACAGTAAGCCTTTCATGATAGTTAACTGTTGTGGCACCAGGTAATTAAACCAGCTCCTAGTTCAAAAGCAAGAACAACTTTAATGGTGCATAGATTGAAGCCATCACTTGTAGGTTCTCATGCTTCATATTAAGTATACCTTACACGCCCAAGGAACATTTACACTGATAGGTTATCACTCAAATTTAAGAGGCTTCATAAAGCAACAGAGCACACATGTAAGCAAGCAACAAGCGATTGAGAATCCAGAGTCCTTCAAAGAGAAGCACAAACTGATCAAATGCAGTCTTTATATGAAAATACTTGTCTCGTGGTAAAATAGCAAAGACATATTATGGACCAAGGTTACAATCAGCTTAGGCTGGTCAGTATGCTACATTTAAACCACATTTAACATACCTGAACCACACTGCTGCTACTCAGAGAAACACTGTTTATCCGTGGCCCAAAACCAGGTTCACAGAAATGTAAGAATTCTTGTCTTTGCATCAGATGCCACTACACACAAATTTTGCATAGTTTTGAAGGTAAAATATTTTTGCTTTTCTGCAGCATCAGAACATAATTAAACCTAAAACAATGCTTGTGTTCAAAGTGTATACCTTATTCAACGAGGGGATGAGTCAAGACGCTTATTTCAGTAGAAAAAAAAAAATCCAGGTCAAAAGTTATGTTCAAGATCTCAAATCTCACAGTATTTATTTACCATGCAAAGGAAGAATTCTACAATCAGTCTTCTGAAGAGCTGCCTGTAATTAGGTCAGGTCTGAAATAAGATTTCTCTGCAGCAGACTGAGTTTAGTGCAGTTTCTGTATTCCAAAGATGACTTTCAGTAGTACAATCTATGTAGTAAACTTAGGGGTACAGTTGGGGCACAGAAAAAGCATGACCTTCTTTAGTTAAGAGAGCTGCATAGCTTTTCTTTGCAAGACAAATGTCAATGCCTATTGTCAAGAATTACTCTTACAGCACCAAACACTTCAGTCAATGCTACTCTACTTCACAGTTAATTTGGTAGTAAAATGCTCTACAAGAACTTCTAGACTGTCAGCCACTTGATCAATACTACAGAAAATAGCTAATAAATGAATGGAGAGACTTCTTTTAAAAAAACCCAGTATTTTGAATGTCTTGTTGCAAACGCCATTTTTGCATTTCTTCAGTGCCTTCCAATTAAGGATCTCATGGCACTTTCACATGAGCTATGAACAACGTGCTTTTATTAGGATGAAGCAACACAGCTCAACAAGAAAACACGTGGAACTTAAAAACTTTTATATAATTTGACATTTATAAAAACTGGTGAGATTCTGCAGGTGTCTGAAGTTTCTCATTTTGCTACAATTGACAGTCTTCAAAAGTTGAAAAAATGGGGGCTGCTGTTTTCCAGTCAGCTTCTGCAACAGAAATTTTTCTTTAACCAGGCTGTCTGAAAAGGGAGGTTTTGTAGTTGTAGTCTTTGCAAATGTGTATTCTGTTAATTCTGTGTTCAATTATTTTTAAAAGAGCATTCCAGTTCACCTACAAAACACATGTAAAGAAGGTGGTACAGGATACCACCGTACCTAGGCTTTCCTATCCTGTACACAGGCTAAGGACTTAACCTGCATGGCATGAATTGTACTTATTTACCTTGCAGCCATATAGTTCCCTACTGTAAGTACAAATTCAGCAGTATAGCTTATGTACAGAAAAAGGGAAAGAAGCTATACTGATAATAGACACCTTTGTGGCCTCCTCCAGCCTGAGCATTAATTTATCATATGGGGGAACCCAGGCAGCTGACTCCAATTAACCATTTTCTAGAGGATGCTGGGAGTGGGAAGGATCTGGGGGATATATAAACCAGAGCCAACTCATTTGGAAGGGTAAAAAAAGATGGCAGCATGCAGAGGACTTGGGATGCAAGCAAGGAAAAAGAGGGAGAGAAAAATAGAAGATGAAAGCGGCTCTGGAAAAGCAGCACAACAACATGGCGACACCCTAGAAAAAAAGGTACTGTGTTTGAAAAGGAGCTTTCAACAAGCTGGGTCTGGCATAGCTAGGAAACTTTGGAGAGATAAGGGAGCCTGTAGAGAAATGGGTATAAAAGGTGTGTGTTTAAATAAGGGGATTTTATCAGTATTTACCAAGTTCTTCTGTCCTACTCCTCTCCTACCTCTCTGCACCATAGCAATCTGGTCAATCTGTCTACCAAGTAACAGCTTAGTGACAAGCACTTCTATACTAGTAAAACTACCCTTTCAACACTGCAGAAGAGCTGTATGTAGAGCAGGCCAAAGTGTTTCCCTTTAAAGCTCACTTTCTACAGTTAGTGCTTGCAAAAATCAACAGAAATGCATTAAGTATGTCAAAAACAGGTTACAACCCCTCCTAAGTTTCCTTATAAATAAATGTCTCGGCTTCGATGCAGCTCAATCAATGGTTATTTGCATTTAACACACACTGTTTCAGGAAGGTCAACAACAAGCTTAAGAGTTAACAGAAAAGAGCAGCTTCTAATACAACTGCTTAGAATACATAAGCTTCAATTATTGTCCTTTAAAGAGACCATAATTTTAAGTGTACTACCTTAGGACAGGTTCTCTTAAAACTAAGTCTTCTTCAGTCCTAAAATTGCATTTTTGTTGTTGCTTTTTGTTGGACAGTAACGCACAAGTTGCATGTTTGATCTAAGATTAGGGCTCTTCCTACTGAGCAAGCCAGCAAATGTCCATGGAAGTCTCAACAGGAAAGGTTTTCTTCCCATACTTCTCTGCTATATAGCGGCTCAGTCTTCTCCAGCTTAAGGCCCAATAGTTTTAAAAGTGAAACTAAATTCTGGATGACGCAACTATGGTATGAAGGTCAGGCAGTGACTTCAGTTGTATGTATTCCAAATGTATATTAAAAGAACCGTCAAACTGCATCAAGCTGGAAAATGGGCAATGCTAACAATGTGCCATTAAGTCATCATCCCACCTCAAACAATGCTAATGATAGCCAGGAAAATGAAGCAGCAGTGTAAATTGGGCAGAAGGAATCATTCGTTCTCATCTGGGTTTTGAGGGTCAAATATTTTGACATGCGTGAATGGGAAGAGCCCTTTTCGACCGTTGACTTCTCCTTCCCACTGACCGTTTATATTCATCCTTGTAACCTTCACAATATCTCCAACCTGCATAAAAAAAAAGTTATCACATATGGAAATCTCACCTCTGATACAAATACAAATCAAATGAAGAGGAAAAACAAATCCAAGTCCATTGCAGGGAAAAAACCCTCACCCTCTTCTTGGCATAAGGTTCAATTGAAAAGAAGTTACTTCTACTTAACTAAAATACCAACATTTTGCTGCTAAACACAATAATGTTGTCTGCATTCTTTTTCAGACTCTTAACTAAATGTATATTTACATATTCAGACAAATTGCTGAACTACACCTTTTCCTATAGGAAAGCTTACAACTTCATGCAAAAATATATTTGGCTGAGATACAAATTAACATCACTAAAGCTACCATCACTAATGAGATGCAACATCCATTCCAATGAGCACAGTACTCATACTGATTTTAGCATCAGCTGGCTTATTTCAAAGGAAATTTAGTTTTTCAAAGAGAGATTCCTATGGCAAAGAAACCATTACTTGAAGTTCTAGTTCTGATTATCGCAGTCTAAGAAGCTTCTGTAGTTTCTAAAATAATGGTACACTTCCAAAGCAGGCAAAAGCAATCTCAAACTTTTTTTTTAACGCATTAGATGTACAGATTCTAGCTTTATTTGTTGTTTTCACCTCTACTTCCTGCCAAAGAATTTGAAACAGAAACGATGACATGTCAGGCCTTTCCTACCATAACTGTGTCTCTTCCTATCTGGCAGTGAAAGATGAGAAAAGCTCAATTATGATCAAGCAAGAAACATCAGCCCAAATGACGATAAGTTATATTCTTATCATTGTTCAATGCCTGGATTTATTTTGGATTAGGATAATTTACAAAGCAAAATATCCAATTTGACAAGTAGCATTTAAGACTAGCTAAATAGTAATTTCTCCCTTAAATGCTTCAGAATAGCTGAACATGTGGTCTGTTGCAGCCGCTCTCTAACTTTACACCTCCCTTCCTGTTTACCTAACTTACTCTGTGGTAATTATAGTAAATATTAGAAAAGTGATATTAGCAGCTAATAACTAATTTCGCAAAAAGTAGAACCAGCCTATGACCAATGGCCAACAGTTCATAAGTTTCTTCCCGAAACTAGGTCCAAGCTCTTTGTAGTTGAGTCTCAGTTACTAAGCTACTTCTGTGAAATCCATAGGTAACTAGCTTTGATCTTCTTATTTAAGGAAAAACTAGATTTTAGTCCTGATACAGTATGTATAACAATTTGTCTACGTTATCTAAATAATATTAACATTTAGAACTGGTGCAGATAGCTTAAGGACCTTGGCCAAGGGCCTGAGATTAAGACTTTTCAGGTAAGACCTGTATATTTTCTGTTAAAGAAAAAAACCCCTGAGTTTACAAAACAGTGTGCATGTCATTAGATGATCTGAAGCCTGTTTAAACCAGTTACCATTACTCCAATAGATACTTATTGAAGATCACTCAGAAGCAAGAATCCTTAAGTGAAGTTTAAGATACTATAATAAACTCCTTGGCAGTTGCTCAGTATTGTATCTCTTAAAATAAAATTTCTCAACCTTTGAAACTCTTTTTAGAGATTTAAGCTTTATGTTGCATATTAGAATGAAATTAGACATTTAAGCAAAATGTGTTGCTCCCCCCCCCCCCCCATTTCTCCACTACTTGGGTTGTCCGTTTCCCATCTACCCGCCCCCCCCTCCCCCGATTCGAGACTGTCACACTTGGAACAATTGTAATCTTGTGCTTTTGAGAGGAGAAAACCCTCTGAACTCCCATAAGCTCTTGGGATATAACTGAGACCATATTACTTTCTTAAATGGACATCTTTACTTATGCTGTTCCTAAATTCAAACATGAAGTCAGCATATACTATTAAGTAGTTATACACTGCCCATGATAGTTAGCACATACATATAGCATTAATTTGACTGGTTTTCATCTCTTCACAGGCTACCGCAGTATGCTTTAATTGTGTATTTGCTAAAAAGCATAATTTGTCAGACTTTTCACTCAATAGAAAGGCTAGAGAAAACTTTAAATAGTAACAAGACGACCTAAACGGGAACCTAACAAATGTCTCTTTAGGAAAAGGCTGACAACATCTATAAATACTCAGCGTTACATTGCTAGATTTAAATAACCCTTGAAGACAGATTCAAGTTCCAAGTTTTAGACCCAAATTCAAGAAGACGCAACAGTTAAAACCTAGTAAGAAACTGCATTTGCACCACACCATAAAACCAAGCCACTCTCAAACACTTTATTCTTATTCATGGAAGGAAAAAAAAAAATCTGTACTACACTGGATCAAAAACATGGACCTGCATTTTCTGAGAGTCTGACAATTTAATTCTCCTCTCGTGCTGTAGACATCAATCCATTATTCATTTTGAAGCTCTAGACAAAGATATTCTTTAATTTGACTCTAAATGATTTCTACAACATGAATAGGTTTAGAAGTCTTGCTTTAGCGGAGTGAAAAAAAAAAAATGTACAATATAAGTCTATTACATTGCAATAAACTGCCATGCAGATTAACAATGTAAAATATTCTTTAGACTGCTGAGCAGGCAAAGATGCTACAAATCAGTATCTGCCATTAAAGAGTGCTAGCTGACAAAAGCTACTCAAAAAATACTCCCATATGCCAAGAACCACTGGAATAGTAAATTGATTTGCAATAACTTTATATTATTTTTTGAGAGTGGGGTTTTTTTAATGAAAGCTTCTGAATATCCTCTTGTGCTATATTATTAAAATAAAAAAAGCAGTTCCCCTGAGAAGATTAAATGAAACAGCATGTTGAAACAAGATTTTTGGAGAAGGAACCTTGATGTCATGATAGAATAACTCATGGATCTTATATTAAAGACCTCTAGACATTTTGACAATGTCTAGAAGACTCTGCTCAAGTAGTCCCTCTATGTAATTTTTCCCCAAAGTACTAACTAAAAGCAATATTTGGTAAATGCTTTTTAAAGCATCTATAATATGGTCAGCTGAGGTGTGATCTCCCACTAAAATTATTTAATACACTATTTTTTTTCAGAGAACATTTTAAGCCAGTCAGAAGGATTGTCTTATGATTAGGCAAGGACAGAGTCAGGAGACCTGGTTCTATTCTCATCTCTGCCACAAACTTCCTTATGACTCTGGACAGCTCATGGCTCTTATCTATAAATTAGGAAAATGCTTCCTTAGTCTCAGCATCTCTCAGATAAGTTAATTCACTTCTAAAGCAAGCCAGCATCGCTGGATGAAGTATCAACTGCTGAAATGAGTAATACTTCTGAAATGCAGCTATTTGGTTCCACCCAAATGATAAAAATCAAAACGTATTTCAGATAGCATCCTTTCATTATGTCCCTGTTACAGCATGAATTCAAAGCCCTGGGGAAACACAAGCTGTGGAACATGCCAGTCAGAAAGGTTACTTCATTCACTCTAGACTCTTCCATACCTGACTTCCATTTGAAGCTGATTCATACACTGCAAAAGGTTTCCTGCATGCCATTTTAGTCACACAGTCAACCAGTTCAACGTGTTTTACAGATACTCCAACAATCATATGTTAACAGTTCTATGGCTGATAGTTCTTTAATATAAGTTTAAGGAGATAAAAATGCATTAAAACTCTAAATCATTATTTTAGCCCACTGGGTCAATAGCTATAGAAAACATATTGTTCTCTGGAATTTCTGGGGTGTTGAATCTCAGTCATTATCCTAATTAGTGTCACAACTCAACTTCTTTGTTAACACTAGCATTAGTACCAAAACCAAAACAATTGTTCAGGCCAGCTGCCTGTTCTGGAGAAGAATAAACGAGGCTCAATACCAAGAAATTACTTGATATCCCCTTGTCCCCAAAAGGTATAAAGCTAAGCCACACAAAAGAGGCAGAGTTCAGTCACACTGCAAACAGGACAAAGTGACACTGAAGTAGCTCGTGCTTTATGTATTGGGAGATTCAAACCAACAGGCTGAAAGCACAGCTTAATTATCCTTCATTTCTGATGTTGTGTGCCAGAAGAATAATAGTTGATGCCCAAATGAGAGAATCAAGTAGTTCAGAAGAAAGACCTTCAACCATTCTTGAGACATGAAAGCAGGTCAAAGGGCAGCATAGAAATGTTGAAGTCCTAGATGCAATTAATCTAGCCTCATCTAAGAATAGAGTAAAACAACAGAAGTTTGCGTTTCAAGTATAGCTAGGACAATTGCCAGAGTTGGGGTTGCAGCACCACAGATAAAGTGCTGCTTTTCATTAAATGATGGTAGCCTGTCTCCATCTGATTAAGCCAGCTGTCATGATTGTACAGAATTTGGAGAGCTCAAAACTCCCATAGACCATTATTCTTGAGCCACACTGAATCTCACTGTAGCAGAGGATCTTGTCTAGGTTATCCATGCCACTTTCAGTTTCATCTGAAAACAAACTCTGAGGGTGAATGTATATTAAATTGTTCTGAGGGTGAATGTATATTAAATTGTGAAGCACTCGGCACTATCATGATCAATAACTTTGATTGGAAAAGAAAGTTACAAAGATTAAGATTGCACACAAAATCTCTGAAGTAATTGTCAGCTGTATTTTCAAGGTAGCATAATGAAAAGCTGGTGCATGTCAGCACAGACACAGGAATCCTGCTGCCAATGTCACTTTCAATTCAATAGTAACCAGAACTAAAGCTCCCTGATCAACACTTCACACTACACAAGTATAGGCTCAATATTTTGCTTAAAATCTAGGTCTTGTAGGTTAGATGCATTTTAATGTTTAACACAGCAATACTAAGTTTCCTTGGCTTAAGAAAAGCACAATTTTTGTTGTCTAGTAAAAGTAGCCTAATTTCCTAATTAAGAAAGTTCTACTACTAGCACATTTTGGCCTACTTGTCTCAACTTTCCTTTGAAGAGGAAAAAAGTTAACTATAACCTAATTGTAACAAGCTCAAGAGAAATATTGTAAGTCAGTTATATAATTATGGTAAATGGATATTTATTGCACCAAAACATTTCAGTGATAGGTTAACTCTGTACTAGCAAACATACATGTATATGTTTGATATATCATGAACAGATAAACTACTTAATACTATAATGCTGGTACGGGTCTAAAAAAAGCCATCATTAATACAAAAACTTCGCTATAAAAATATAGTGAAGCTCTTGTTTAAAAAAAGTCTTCAGATTCCGTAACGCTGTCATGTTAAGTCTGGAGATGAACTCTAGGACACTACTGCCTTCAAAATGGTCTATGACACTTATTACAGTGTTTGCAATATATTTAAGAACTGTTTTTTAAACACATGGCAGACATAAGTCTAGTGGCTGCTGCTGGTCTCCCATTTTCTGGTTCCATACGCCATTTCATTCCATTTTATAAGTGAATTTGGAATTTGTTGCTCATGTCCTGAATCAACCTTCAAACAGTTCACTTGTTTTTAAGTAGTATTATCCACCATTAGTTTATCTACTGACTACGCTGGACATAATGAACTTTTTTGTGCAGAAGTTAGCGATCAATCAACTACTCTAGATCCAAACAAGAAGTACCCGAATACCAAGAGGTAAGCTCCTTGAAGGTAAAACATACCAGGTCTTAGTCTACTGGGCACTGAATACACTTCACATGCTGGCTAGAGCATTCTAGTTTAAAACAAGGCCTCGTTGGCATATTACTGTTAACAGGCTGGCTATAGAACTACAGGTTATTAAATGCTGAGAAACTTTAAGGTAGACTTAGACAGTGCCAAAGGATCTGTGCTCTTACAAAATTCATCACCTCCTTAAAGTGCTCTCCTGTATAACCTTTGAAGACAGGATTGCCCTCCTAGTTTTCCCAAAGAAAAGCAGGATTGAAGAACAGCAGTACATAACCCTGTAATGTAGAGTTCTAGTCCCAATAAATACAGGACACTGTATCCCTGTCCTTCATATTCCTTCCTCTAGAGCACCAGAAAGGAAGGAAATTGCTTCTTGGCTAAAAGCACACAAGTAAAGAAACAGTTCTGGGTGGCTGGTGGGTTTTTTCTTCTTCTTCTGTGGTTTGGCTGTTTGTTTTTTTGTTTTTAATGCAGTATCCATGAAAATACTACACACAGTAGTAGTAAAGTTAGTTGCAGTGAGAAACTGCAGACTTCAATCATGTCCTTAAAAACATTAAATATGAACTGCCAAGGTAACTAACTCAACTGACAACAGTATATGCAAATCTTAGAAATACATTTAATTCATCATGGGCTTTACTAATTGTTCACTGGTGCAGGGAGACACCCAAAGTTAAATGTATACCAACTGTATGCTTTGAGATAGTAGCTATACTTAAAACTTTTATTTTAGCCTATAAACAGAGTACTATTTAATTTTTTATTTTAGAGAATAAAAGTAGAGCATATAATGCAGTAGGACCAAGTCAACATTTACACTTTAGTCACTTCAATAATACCAATATGAGTGCTAAATAATTTTAGCCCAGCAAGGTCCAAATTGTAATAAATGCCATATTAACTAGTACCCTTACAGGAACAACATTGTAGTTGCTCTTAAACTGTCACACTTAAAATACTATTTAAAAGTTAAACACTCCATCATTATCCAACCAAACAGATCTTGTTTCAGATTTTCAGTAGAATATTCACTTGTTTTACAAGTTACATTTTTCATGGGAGAATTTTTTTAAAAAATAATTATACCTTCCTTACAAAACCAACTTCTCTGTAACAGGCTAAGGATCTCTATCTTTTCTTAAAGAAAACTCCTGAAGCTTATGTAAACAATAGTGTGAAATAGAAAAACTGGACTTGCAAGCAGAGAGCTTGTCCCATTTTCAAGCCGAACCCAGGAGAATGACATCCCTCCACTTAAAAGGAAGTCGAGCAGATTACTATGCAATAGCTTTACTTACTCCAGATAGTATTCTCTTCCTTTTAAGTACTGTCTGTGTGCTGATCACACAAAGCTAGAGCCAGCAAACAGACATTTTGCTCTCATATTGTTTTATCAGTTTAAATGAGATTACGCAATCAGGCATTGTATAATTATACTAACAAGGTGTTCTACCTGTACAAGCTGAACTGTGATTTAGAATACGCCTATACTAAGGTGGAGTAACTGTCCAATACTATTACTCTGAAAGAACACCATTAATGTTCTTCCCCAATTCCCTACCACTAGCTACTTTCCGTGCTCTTTCAAAATAGAAGCTTCAAATGGTCCAGATTATTTAGTGACATGTAGAGTCCTGACAAAGTTGGGATTAAATACATCATCAGGGCCTAGCAGGTGTTAGACAATCTTAAGGAAGATCATGAAAAGAAGTTGGATTTTTTTCTTTAAGAGTAGTACATGTGACAAAAAAAATATTGCTATAATGAGGTTGCTAAAGTTCCCTATGCATGGATAGATATGGAGAAGCTGTCATCACTGATTTTAATGAAAATGTAGATCAGTTCCCAGAATTCTACTTCTGAAGCCTCTTGAGAAGCCACAGTGTGGCTAAGGTGCACTTGCAAAGAAAACGGACTACATAGGAAGACAAAATATGCCAGTGGTGGAAGACACAAAGACATGAGGCAATATGGGATGAGAATTCAGTGGAAGAGAAGAATCTCTCAAACAAAACTTCAGCAATTTGAAGGTTCAAAACAATTCAAACCTACGTGTTGGTCAGAGAATTAATCCTACTGGTATACTAGAGTAGCTAAAATGACAGGATTAACGAGGTCACTAAAGAGCAAGTCAGAAAAATCTATTTGTGAGGGCCATCCTTCCAAGTGGTTCTGCTACCCTGCAGCAAAGCAAGTTCCCTGAAGTAATTCCATGACACATTGATAACATAACAAAATAAATTCCTTGCCTTGCTTTGTTTTTAGAATGAGTAGTTTTGGCAGGAATCTTCTGTACAGTGCAGTTGGCAGTGAATTTATGCTTTGCTCTATGATAATTTTCACACACTGTTCACAAATAACAAGCTGCTAGATTTCATAAGGCTCAAGGAAAACCCAGTGATATGTATTTAACTTTTAACCCTGTAAGAATAATCACCTGTAGAGATTTTACAAATACAGGAGGAAAAACACTTAGGGCAACTATTATGAATAACTGGAAGTCACAAATATAACCTTTCAAATTTCAGTCAAAAGTATCAGCTATAAGTAACAGCTTTAACTTGCAAAGTAACTGAGCAAAAGCAACAGGAAGAGTTCAAAAGTATTTTTAAAACTATTATTTTACTTGCTAAAATGCTATTGCTTCCTTCACTTGTTTCCTTGCATTTGCTCCTTGAAGTATTGTAGCACGCTCAAATTTCATCTTTGAGACTAGCACTTTTTCCAGGTGAAACATTTTTGAACTATGGGTTAACTAGCCTTCAGTATAATCTAAATATAAAAGTAACAGTCTCAGTGTTCTGGATATAGCTTTAAAAACTTCTTCCAATCCATCATTTATGCCAGTTAAACTAGAATTGTAACATGAATTCTTTACCATTTAAAGAATAAAGCTCTAAAGTCTTAAAGACATCCCTAATAAAAAAAAAAAAACCGCTTTGGCAAGCACAGGAACTTATTAAAGGTTCAACACAAGTTTAGAGGCTACACTACAGCCTTACATCTAACCCCCTTGCGCCCAATTTAGGTCTTAAGGTTTCTTAAATTCCACTTTTGAAAACCAAAGTAAAAGGGACTAGAGTACTTCTGATATATTTCTGCCCAGCACCAGATACTCAAGTGCATCTCATACTACAGTTGAGGATCAGAAAGACTGTTCATCAGCAATCCTTTCGTTTCTCTGAAGGATGGTACTGCCAGTTCTCAACCTGGAATACTGCAATGATTAATGAAACATCTCTCTCCTTCCCCAAGATTAGGTGGAGAAGCAAAGTCATCCTCTGACTAGCACTTACTTCCACAGCAGGATGTATACACTCCACTGCCATCGTAACATATTTGCACTGTTGAACAGGCAAGGAGAGGGTAAATACAGGTCCTGAAGTAACTTAGTCACTTTTCTCAAAGGAAGTGGTATAGATGAAGCAATTTTTGTAGATCTTTCTTCAGAAGGTAACCTAACTTCTTCTCAGTCCCTTGACATAGACAAGCAGACTCCATATGAAGTCATCCACAACTTTGCCACTAACAATTTTCAGTTTCTTATTTTACAAAACAATTGAAAACCATCAGACTTGAGAGGAAAAACTTACCTCTAATGCCAGCGCAGTCTTGTCGTAAGCACAGGGTACTCTCTTTTGGATAGCTTTGGCATAGACTGGTCCATTCTGTGTTGATGGCAGAGGATTGATCACTGCTCCAGGTGTACTGGATACTGAGGGAAGGGGACTTGCGGTTTGAGGCTGAGCATAAGCATGGGCAGGTTCTGGAATACCGTAACTGTTGGAATTCCTATTTCCATGCTTCCCATGAGAAGATCTGACTAGCTTTTCTACGTAAGGAACAGGAATCATCCCAATCCGACCATCCTTGTTTCTGGCGCTCCACCACTGTTCTTCTGGCTTCTCTACAATTACCAGTATCTCGCCCTTTTTAAATGGAAGATCCTCAGCATCGTTGCCAGGAAAGTCATAGAGAGTCCGAACATACTCCACATTTTCTTCTGCAGTGGACATAGCAGGGGCAGATCCAGATCCCATTGGTGGACTTGGATACCTAAGTTTAAAAAAGATTTGGTATAAGCGATAGCTATTGTTTTGTATTTCCAGTAACAAAGCTAAGTACCAGTTTTACAGTAGGAACACCAATTAGAGGAGAATTACTTATTCAGCTTTGTAACAAAAGTATTGGCTTGGTAGCACTGTGAGACATTTCATGAGTAACTCATCCTCTCAAGTAATAAACACCCAAATTAGCTTCCCCAGAAACCCAATAAAAATCTATCATGGATGCAGAAAACTGGGAGGAATAATGCAAAATCTTCATCTATCTGTTCTGGATTGCTGTGAGGATCTTAGAGTAGAATAAAATTAATTCTATAGCTTACGTTATGGGAGTCATGATACGTAAAAACAAATTAAAGTTATTTGGGTGACGGGGTCATACATAAAAACAAACTATAATTATTTGGGTGACTTGAGGTGGAGGGGCTCTTGGAGAGCTAAATAATCCTCATCAGTTCATCACATCTACATTCTTAACTTCAGCATCCACTTCTAAAGAATTCACTAACTCTAAATGCTGGACTTGAGGGAGCATAGTGGAAAGAGGGATCAAAAGGGAGGGTATGATAAACACTTACAGTTTTCTAACTCAAAGCTAGAAGCCCAATGTTGTCTTTCTGATTGGTAGTATGCCATCTTTCTAACCAAATCCTACTACTTACATGCAGAATGTTGGGGACAGCCAGTCACATTTATATGAAAACTCCTTTCTTTAAGAAAAGAGATAGGCAGATCCTGTGTTTTTAGGAGACACCACCTTTCCCCTCTTTTCGGGAAAGTAATATGGAATTAAGGTCCCTAATCTTATCTTTACTTCAACTCTCAAAGGGTTGTTATAACAGAAAAATTATTAGTTTCAAAGTACTTAGTTTTACTGCATATTTAAATACCTAATAACCTAAAAGTGACATCTTCATAAAAGACAATATGAAATACTTGCATCCACTGGTAAGAATGGAGTAAGAAATGAAAAAGCTAACCATCCAGAAATATTCCTTTGCCTTATTAACCATTATATTACCTTTAATTTATTCACATCATTTTTTATTACTATGCCCATCATCTGTCCAATACAGTCACTTCATTGTCTGTGATAATATATTAAGATTGTTCATCAAATGAGACTATTCTCACTGCAATCTATTTTCATCATAAATTTTATATATTTTATTCAAAGCAGCTGTCAGAAATCTTAACGTATATAGGCCATAGCAGATACTTATTATCTAAGCTACAATCGCAAGAATGCATGTCATTAGCCTACTTTAATTCTCTTTTGCTACTTGCAAAATAAGATGGAAGTCAAATCCCTATGATTTTTGCAAGATATGCCAGAAGCCCTAAACAGAAAGATATACACTTCTTTAAGACACCCTGCTGTAACCAAAGCGGGGGGAGAGAGGGAACCCTTTAGAGAGCAGTCACTCTGCATAAGCAAGAGCTTAGGAACATCTGCAATGATGGTCAGAGCTCACTATTGACACAAAACAAATAGAAAGCTTAAACCAGTCAGTTTTCAACGGTTTTACAAGTTTAAAATGTCATCTCCGAGAGCTAAAAATATTGTGTGGCTATATACAACAAACTACTTAATCCTACCACGAAAACCACCTCTTCATACTGTACTTTATGAAATTAAAAGAATCAACAGCCTTCAAAAGCACAAGCACCTGAGTGCGATGTTCCCTTGAAAATGCCAAGAGAAATAAGAATTAGCAATAACTGTTCTGAAGCACATACCTGTCCACCCCTATTCTAAATCTAGTCCATTAACTAAAAATAAATTAAAAAAAAAATCCAGAAATGCTACCTCTCGTCTTCCCTCTTGCAGCAGGAAGTCTCCTTCAAACAGAACTTCAAACCATCAACCATGTAATTGATTTTTCTAAAAGACTTTAGAACAAAAATTATGCTAAGGAAAACCACCTAGTTGATCCCATTTGTTGCTTTATAAAAAAGCTTGTCAGTTCACAGTAGGCTAGGTCCCATCTGTCCCTGTGTGCTGAGAGAACAATATGCAATCAAAACCTTGAAAATAAGGTGGTACTAAAATGTCCATAAAATATTTCACACAAGACTCCTAACAAATGCCAAGTCAGCAAGTGGAATCAGCTAAGTTTTGAAGTGTTTTGAGAAAGCCAAGTCAGTCATTGCTATAAATGATTAAGAACAAGTTTTTACATCCAGAAAGGCACAACAGTATCCAGGTTAAGGAGAACAGAGATAAGCGTAAAGATTGCTTCAGTGTAGACTTTTTTCGTCCCAACTGTCCACAAGTTTAAGCATGCACATAACACTGGGCAGCTCCATTTAAGCGTTCCTGCAATGGTGAAAGTGAATTTTTTTTTTCCACCTACCCATCTTTCCCGCCACAGCACAATCACTACCCAGAAGACTTCTCAGCAACTGTAAGAGTTCTTGAAGCTAGTGCTTTCTGTCACATCCCTCCCATCACCTGACAGCTTTACAGAAAGACTTTTTTTGACCACTTGAGTTTTTCAACTTGACAAGTTATTGTCAACCTTTGACAAGTTACTGATTGTCATTAAGAACTGGCCTATGCCAAGGTTAAATTGTGACTATAAATCTCAAAGTTATTCTTCCCCCCTAAGAACTTGCTAATCTGCAAAACATAGTAAGATTTTAAACTGCAGAATTTAGAAGTGAGTGAATTTGAATTTCTTTTTTTAATGTGTCACTACTTTTCTAGCTTTTATTTCACTTCATTCTATCCAGGAAGCCCAAAAGCTTTGAAATAAGATAGTGGAAAAGACTTTATTAATTAAAAATAAGGAATGTGTTCTAGAGTTCTTGATAAGCAGTTTACTGATGCAAGTTGCAGGTATGTCCCATGTTGGGAACAGGACAAAGAATGAGCTCATAGCCAAGTCACATTTTCCCATCCTCCTAGAATAGCATTTCTCAGTGTAGTGTATGCAGATATAGATGAACAGTGCCACAGCCGAACTATGAGAAATAAATGTTTTACATTTTTTGGGGGGTGGAAACACCACTCTAGAAGTTTGGGAAATGCTGTCCTAGAATGTATTAAAGCTGACTTAACAGAGTGAAGCAGTCTAATCACATAAAGGCCTGTTCTTTTGTAATCAGAGTGAATGCAGGGGCAGACAGCAACTTAAGCTCAGAGGCTGTACTTCAGTCACTGAGGAGAAGGCTTGTGAAGCAGCTTCTCTACCAACCTAGGAACAGAAGGACAATACCAGAAGAAGAGGTTGACACAAAGCATGACCACACCCTCTTGCAAGGCAATTATAGCCAGTGGTAGAGATGTACACGGTACCTTTACATATGCCTATGCACACTGCAAGGACAGGCCCTGTGAACTATATGAATGATTCGACTGAAAGAGCAACCCATAACGGTCACCAAGATCCAGAGTGCTAAGAAGCACCACTGTTAGAAACAGCTTCAAATGAGGGCCATAAACAAATGTTTCCTTAGTATACATTGCATGGCCCTACATCCGACGTTAAGATCCTGGAGCTACTAGGTTGGACCAAGACATCCCCTCGCCTTGCGCCACCTCGAGCAAAGATGGCAGTGGGTGGGGCGCAGGGAGGGTGGCACTCACCTGGGCGCAGGCTCGATGAGGGTGGTGGTGTCCAGGTAGTGGATCTTGTAGAACTCCAGCAGGGCGGGCAGGTGCTCAAACTCCTGGTCACCGATCTTAAAGCGGCGGTTGGGCAAGGAGTTAATGATGTAGTGGGAAACCCGGGAGTTCTCGGACACTGAGAGCACGTAGTCCCCCGGACAAGTGGACGAGTCCCGCACCAGGAACATGCCATGCCGCTGCCCTTGCAACCGCGTCTGCGCCTCCGCCCGGGACACAGGGCCCACGTACCAGCTGGAGCGGTCCGACGAATCGAATCGAGCGGCGGAGGACATGGCTCCGGGCGGGGAAGGGAGAGGGGGGGGAAGGAAGGTGAAGAGCCCGAAGGCCGAGGAAAAGACCCGGAGAAGGGAAGACCTGGGCAAGGAGGCCTGGGAGGCGCAGCGGGCTGGGGGCTAGGAGGAAGCGGCTAGTGCCCAGCCCAGAAGACAGGAAGCCCAGGGAAAGGGGGATAAGGGAGAGAAGGAAGCTCCGTGCCTTTGGAGGCGAAGGACCGAGGAGCGGCCGGGGT
>NW_009221287.1:44415-44749 GCF_000690835.1 Fulmarus glacialis | reverse complement strand
CCCTGGCCAGCAGCCAAACACCCACCCAGTCACTCACTCACTCTCCTTAACAAGAAAGGGGAAGAAAATAAGATGGAAAAGCTCATGGGTCGAGGTAAAGACAGGGAGATCACTTACCAATCGCAGTCACAGGCAAAACAGACTCGACTTGGGGAAAATAAATTCAATTTATTGCCAACTAAAATAGATTTGGAGAGTGACAAACAAACAAAACCAAAATTAAAACAACACCTCCCCCCACTCCCTTTTCCAGGCTGTCCTGGTTTCAGCTGGGATAGAGTTAATTTTCTTCCTAGTGGTTGGTATAGTGCTGTGTTTTGGATTTAGTATGAGA
>NW_009221287.1:30825-44347 GCF_000690835.1 Fulmarus glacialis | reverse complement strand
CTGCCATGCTCTGCCAGGTGCACAAGAAGCTGGGAGGGAACACAGCCAGGACAGCTGACCAAAGGGGTATTCCATACCATATGACACCATACTCAGTATATAAGCTGGGGGAAGTTGGCCGGGGAGCAGTGATCGTTTCTTGGGAACTGGCTGGGCATCGGTTGGCAGTGGTGAGCAATTGCATTGTGCATCACCCATCCTGTAGATTCTATCATTATTATTATGATTATTTTCCCTTCTTTTTCTGTTCTATTAAACCGTCTTTATCTCAATCCACAAATTTTACACTTTCTTCCAATGTCTCCCCCATCTCACTGGGCGGGGGGGAGTGAGCAAGTGGCTGTGTGGTATTTGTCTGCCTGCCAGGTTAAACCACCACACAGGCTCAACTTCATTCCTTCATTTCTGACTCCACCGCCGACCCTGAACAGCACAAGGAGATGTGGAATGGGGGGTTGTGGTCAGTCCTCTCTGCTGCTCCTTCCTCCTCACACATTAGCCCTGATCCAGCGTGGGCCCTTCCCATGGGCTGCAGACCTCCAGGGAAGAAAATCTGCTCTGTGCATAGTTCTCCACAGGCTGTGGCTCCTGTCAGGAAAATCTGTTTCAGGAAACCCAGCAATGGCAAAATAAATAAATCAGCCACAGAAAAGACTGGAAACTGATTAAGAGTTCAAAGTGATCCACCTTCTTTAAGCAGAGGAAGGAAAACATTTCCTAAACAAAAGCTAAAAGCTGAGCAGATGATAGAAAAGATGAGGAAAATGCTGTATCCAAGGTAATTCTCACTGCAGAAAGATAAAATCGTAAGCTGTAGTGAATCAATATGCTGGGGAGATTCAGTGAGTTTTATTCATATCAAAATAGGAATCTCTCCATCGATGAGTCTACATCATTCAGAACTCAATATAACCTTAGCTACGCGAACAAAATGAGGATAAATTATTTCATTTGACATATGTAAAGAATTTTAATTTGGATTTCATGTTAAGGGTCTTGAACTATTTTAAATTACTTAGAAGAAACTAATTCTGTGGTCAATGAGAAGACAGAACAAAATGGCTATGCATGTCATATATGGCTATGTGTCATGTATCTCCACATGGACAAAATAAAATTATCTCTATCAGATACAGAGGGCTAAGGTTCAACAGTTCTACTAGTAGCACACAAACACCTCTGAGGAACAAGGTTAAGGGGGAGTGTTCTCCTCCTTTGTGCTGTACAGTACAGTATAGCAAGCCTAAGGTAACCCTGCTTTCTCTGCAGTGGAGAGAGCACAGATATTTTCTCCCCTTCCAACAAGGGAGACTGATTTCTCCCCATGAAGGGCCCTTTGTAAGCATGAAGTAAGCAGCACACTAATTCTCTGTGATTTTGTTTTGTCTTGCTTTTTAAAACTAGAATTCTCTGCATTGCAACAAGTTAATGTCTTATGCCAATCCTCATGTCTTAACGCATTATTCAAACTGCTTACAGAAAAGCATATGACAGGCTGATATTTAATACATTATATAATGCCTGTACAATAGCCCCACTAAAATCGCCCTTTTTCACCCAACAGTTTTGTTGACAAACAACAGCCAAAGCCTCAATACAAAACAGTATGCAAAGTTTAAAATAAAGATAGCTTGGACAATTTTATCCCCCTGAAAATACAACTGTGTAACGTGAACGCACCATTTCAGGATTACAGCTGTGAGAACACTCATGGAAACAGACGTCCACTGACATTGGAATGATGTTCATTTTAATATGGAAAATATGGTATGCTTTTTGGCATAGGTCTTGATTTTAAAAGTATAGAAAGAAACAAGTTGTGACAGAATGTATATTGTAGTTTACAATTTATGTTACTTTAAAAAGAGTCATGGGATTAGGTGGAAGCCCTCTGCAGAAAAGGAGAGAGTGGTCCTTCCTTTCGGCGCTACCAAGTATGCTCACTGAGCAGATGGTTCCCAAGTTCAGAATGGGTAGGCACAAGATGACAGCAGGGAACCGGCCACTCAACTAGAGTCAGAAAAAACACAGTGATGAGTAGGGAGCAGCCAGAAGGGTCTCTGTGGCGAACACAGAACTTGACAGGGGCTAAAGGAAACATGGCAGAGTTCGCTACAACTTAGAAAGTCACCAGCTGAAATCAAGTCTGTAAGCAAGGACCTGCCTCCAAGGACACAGTAGGCAGTAGAAGAGTTGTATATAAACCCCTTTTATTTATGACTTATTTCCTCTGCGTCTACTATTCAAAAACCTAAGTATTCTAGCTTTAGTTCTAATAGAACCTGTCATTTAAAATATGTAAAAAGCTATTCAGCTTTCTTTGGGGAGTGCTCTATAAGGAGAAGGTCTATTTAAATCCCCTTAAAAGATCCAGCTGACTCAGGGTCTCATTATGTAAGTGTATGATCATATTACTGACAGCCAAAAAAGAGCAAAATAGAATGGGAAAACCAATCGGCCTGTCATCATTTAATGCAACATTGAGGACATACACACAGTATCGGAACAGATTAATTAATTCTCAAGTAAACAGGATAATTTTCAGTCTGATGCATAGATTGTATCTCCAAACACTAAACATTGTTAAGATTTTGGTGAATGAAGCAAAGTGAGAATCTTACTTTGCTGTTTCCAAAAAAAGAAAAACCCAAGCAAAGTCCCTCAAAATAGTTATCTGCAGGTCAGAAGTCTGGTTTCAGAAGCGTGCAAGACAAACTGCATTAATATCCTAACTCTTCTGACTATTTTATTCAGAGATAAAATAAAAAAGGCAAGGATCCCTTTTGATACAGAAGAGGGAAATTTCACCCTGCCCCAGGGTAGAAAACATATTGCAAAGGTCTGCTGCTCATGTAGTGAAAACCATATTGAAATGTCATTGAAAAAAGGGTGACTGTTAGATTTCTAGTATTGCTACAAGGCTTCAGAAAAAGCAAAAAGATTCTTGCAACACAGTAACAATTTTGATGAAAGAGTTAATCTTTCTGACTTCATACTAGTTTTATATAGCGGTCTATTTAAGTCAGGACAGGATTTTTCCAATTCTACATACATATTTCTTTCTGACAGTTGTCACCACCAAATTAAATGTTTCCTTTCAACATGCACAAGAACTAGGTATTTTGTAGTATGTTACATTTCAGTTAAATATAAGGCGAACTTTATCCTTTAGATAAACACCTAGTTCCCTACTAATTTAGGCTGTCTCCTGAGAGAAGCGTTTAACCCTGTTGAATCTGTGGAGGGCATTTTGGCTGAATAGACTGGGATAGAAGTGTGACCTGAGTAGGTGTTATAGCTCAGCCTGGCTGCACGTCACTTACAGATGCTACCAAGTAGTTTCTCGGGCTCCATATTCACGTATAATGCACCTGCCTTACCTGTCAGCTACTAAGGTTAAGTTTCAATATAATCAAGGTATTACCTCCCTGACAACTCAGTTCATATTTTGTCTTGCAGTTTCCTAGCTGGCCCATTTTACTCTGGAACATACTGCAGCTGGAAGCAAAAAACTTTTATAGCCAGAGAAAGTCTGACCTGAGCAGAAAGTTGTCTCTGGCTTCATATCTCTAAAAAGTCCCTTAACCTTCCTAAATAATTTTGTGACGGCAAATTTTTTTTTTTTCCCCCCCTAGCTTCAGGAGATGGGGAGAAAAAGATATTCTTGCTTACTTACAAAATGACTTTTAAGGCCACAAATGGGAGTTGGAATTCCAATTCATAGAGGAATTCTTTTTAAGTTGAAACACGTAGCAGAATTTCTATTCACTGTATTTCCAACTTGTCTTGCAATTCATACTATGACTGGCATAAAGGACATTTGTGATATAAATAATACTTTAAAACTAAAAACAGTTAAGGGTATAAAATTTTAACCATTCAAATAAGTTGAATTTTGTGCTTTATATGGAACAGTAATCATTTTGGGACTCAGTATAGTGTCTTCTACTGAGAAATCCAGAGCCAGAATGATACTTTTCCAGCACTTGGCAGGATAGCAGAGCAGGACTCCCAGACTTAACTCTTCCTTAGGGATAGGAATTATTCTTTTCTTCTTAACGGACTGAAAAATACAGAATATGAAATTTGTCTTCAAAAACTTATTTGAAAATATTATTATGCACATTTGCAAATACACAGTTTTGGGCACAGAAGTGGCACGTCTTTTCATGTGTAGCACTTACTCATGTAAAACAGTCTTTCTAAATGGCATGAAACAACTCCAAGAAGTCACTTAGGCTATCAAACACAGACACCTATTCATGTAACCAGCACTTGCTAGATAAATACCTTATAGAGTATACATCAAAGACAGCACATTTAGAGTACAGAATTATCTGCTCCAACACAGTTCATGTGCATTCAAGCAACAATAAAGGTGAAATAAGAAAATATTTCAAAGAAAACAAACGATTGGCACATATCATAAGCTAATATTAAACAAATAGGGGATTTTTTCAACCAATATACATGTCCTATATATATGTATATACATATAAAGACATGTAGTAACTTTTTTTCAAATGTAGGTCAGGACAAGAGGAACCTTAACTTTTCATATTGGAATTAAACCAGCATGAGTAGATCCTTTGAACAAAACAGTATAGCTACAGGAAATCCCCTGAAACAATCATTTGTAACTATTTCTCTTTGCACTTCGTAAATAATGAATAGTTAAAAAGAAAAACAACCCACTAGTACCACATTTTTTATGCACTAGTTATGCAAGCAGGCTACAAGATCCTCTAAATATGTGAAAAGTTGAAGTGGATAGCACTTTGTTTTTTAAGGAAAATTAAATTATTTTGACACCTTGCAGTCATTTTTCCCTCAGCTGGATTTTTAAACCTTCTGAAAATAAAGCACGTTTTGCAACTAAGCGAAACAGTTTACAAAACTGTTTAGAATACGAAACTATTAGTCTTTTAATCTAACATCATTAAAATGTTTCTTCTCACACGTAAACATCTATTTATTTTTTTGTTCTAGATTTCTACCCAGAACACTTATTCATAATCTGGCAAGGTAATATTGTATGCTTCTATAAATAATTATGAGTGACTTAATTTTTAAAAAAAGACTGTAAAAGAGAAAGTGTCTCACCCACACTAGATTCCCAAATGTGAAAAATAATTTGCCTGAAAATCTGTACTTTTCTCTTTTTTTTCATGGAAAATTTTATGTGCCTGGGGAAACAAGGTCATGAGAAAGTCAATATAAAACTATTAGATATATTTACCTTACACTTCATGATCTTCATGCAGGTAATTTGGATAATCTTTCAATAATTACAATGCAATGCTACCATAAGAGTTTCTACTTCTTTCTAATAACTACATCCCATTAGATATTTTAAAGAATATATGATGTTGAGGCATAAAATGTAATAGTACAACAGACAACACAAAAATCACAAAAGGTTAATGTAAGTAAGAAGGATATTAGGAATGCCATTATTCTTAGTGGGAACTGGTCACAGTGTTGCTTCCTTTGAAAATTATATTCATGAATATAGCTTTAAGTCATGGTAAGACATATCAAATGATACCACAATAGAATATAATTTGCTGCATCTCTGGAGTTTTCCTTGGACAATTCCTACCAAAATATCTCAGGTTAAATTATAAAATCTGGTGAGATCAGTCCACCAAGATATGATTGAACAGCTTATATTAAAAAAAAGAATTTCACAATTTCAGAAAACTGGACCCAAAACCTCTTAACCTTTTTTACAGTACTTCTTAAAGGTGTGCTATATAAACAAGCTACCTTTATTTGTGTTGATTCTTCCATTAGCGCTATCCATTGTAGCTGCAAAACACAGGTCTGTTGGTAGACCAAAACCCTACTAGTGCCAAAGCACTATATTCCACTTCATCCAAAAGATCCATTGAATCAAGGCTAAAAGTATGGATCTGTCTCAGGAATCTCCTACCAGATCCAGGACTTAGAGCTAATGCTGAATCTTAAATTTCCTCCTCAGGAATTAAACACAGGTCCACATACTCTTGGATACCATCTGAAAATCAGGCTGTCACACAGTCACAGTGGGCTGTCAGTGAACCTGCCAGTTCAAGTCCTTGTCAGCCTTCACAGAGATTCACACTTACAGCAGCACAGAAGCCTCCATTTGCTGAAACAAACTTACAGTCATATTTTCTCTCAGAATCCAAGACTTGGCAGCATGTGAAATAAAAGGGAGCTTTCACCACTAAGTATACACAGACACTCAAAAAGACCCCCAAACCCAAAAAACCACCCCCAAATTGTGTACTGGAGTTCTTAGAGGAATACAGTCTTCTGTATGTCCATTATTTACCATCATCCCTTACCTTAGTCACATTGGGAAAACAGTCTAAAATTCTCAGCTGGGAAATAATCTTACTAAAGTGTTAGTAAGGTATATGTATGGTTATGTAGTTTCATAATATAACATCTACACTTCCATTTTCCAAAGTAACCGAAAAAAATTACCACCATTCTCCATATACACAAAGAATTAACACTTTTGTACGTGCTAAGGTGAAATTTAAAAAAAATACAACGAAGAGAGACTTGCACAGTATTTATTTCCTAGGTAGTTATAAGTAAATGAAGAACGGCTATTGCTTTTTATGCCTATATTTGAAAATGATTAATGAAGCAAGATTTACTGTAACTGAAACATATAAATGGCCTAGCATGGCCTGTTTAAAGAGGAATAAATTGCTTCAAGTTTTCTCAGCAATGAAGCAGCCAGATAAGTAATTTTTATGCATGCAATCGGCAGAACAAGTTCAAATATTATTTTGCACACTGTGAGTGCATCTTACTATCCTTTTTAGTAGTCAGATAATTAAGTGTTAATTGTGAGAGTGGGAAATTACTTAGCAGGTGTATAAAAAGCAGAGCAAAAACCTAACAGAAGGGACAAATAATGAAGGAGAGCAATCATGCCTTGGAGAGGAAGATGAGAAAACCTGCTAACATGGAGAACTCATAAGACACTAAAACACAAAATAACAACAGTGATCTTTTGGAAGTGAGGTTATTATTTACTGATGCTTGACCAGACTTGATTCTGGTTATCTTTTAATGCAAATATAAAAATGATGTGCAGACATAATTTTAAACTGTATTTTGATTTTTTTTCAGCAATGTAATTTCTTTAGTATTTTCGCTGTTTACATGCCCAGTTATAAAAAGGTATAGCACTGGGAATTTTGAACTAACAGTGGCAAAAATAATAATCAAAGAAATTATATGAATAGCTTTGAAAGCCCAGTTTGTTACAATTTCCCTTATACACATGATAAAAATATTTAAAAATACATTTTTGAAAACAATACATCTTAAATTAATCTGATGTGGTACGCAGTGCACAGTAAATTTTAGCCAGGTGGGAGATACTGATAATTTTTAGGAACAAGACAAACTGGAGGAGCTAGCTCATGTGATACTTCCTTCCATATGATATATTTTTTAAATTTTACATTCTCGCTACCAAGATTTATCCTACTTTTCAGTCTTTGCTATCCTAGCCTACTGCATTTTTCCTATACTCAATTTACAGATTCTCAATTCACTTGCATGAATGTAACATCATTAACTCCACTTGACACACCTCTGACTTATAACAACACTTAAATAACTTTAGAATCAATCCCATTATCTCCATCATTCAGGAAATGGAGAAGGAAGGTGAAGCCTACACTAATGAATAACCTCAATGTTAAATGGACTCATGTAATAAAAAGCATAATTTAACTGTCAAAACAGCAAATGCATCCAGTTTTAGATTTAGTACTTCTATTCCTTCAGCTAGCAATTTCATACGCTAGACATCAACAGAATCTGAACAACAGCTCTGCTTGCAACACTTATGGCCACAAAGTCTGTATCATCATCAACACACTTAAAAAAACAGCAAGCACTTAATATGCATTCCTTTTAATGATGCAAACAACTGTACCTTTTTATATTAGTTTTATGTAGCTGTAATATTACAAAACCACTATACAATTTGAAGTTCCTTTACATCTCAGAGGATGCATTATCATAGTCACAGAATGGCTGAAATTGAAAGGGACCTCTGGAAGTCATCTGGTCCAACCCACCTGCTCAAGCAGGGCCACCTAGAGCGGTTGCCCAGGACCATGTCCAGATGGCTTTTGAGTATCTCCAAGGATGGAGACTCCACAACCTCCCCAGGCAACCTGTGCCAGTGCTCAGTCACCTTCACAGTACAAAAGTGTTTCCTGATGTTCAGAGGGAATCCCCTGTGTTTCAGTTTGTGCCCGTTGCCTCTGGTCCTGTTACTGGTGCTACTTACAGAAGCCCTTCTTGTTGCCTTTGACATCCCTTGCCAGTTTCAACTCCAGGTGGGCTTTGGCTTTCCTTACCATATCTCTGCATGCCTGGAGAGCATCTCTGTATTATTCCCAGGTTACCTGTCCATGCTTTCACCTTCTCTATACTTCATTTTCATGCTTGAGTTTTGCCAGGAGCTCCTTGTTCATCTGTGCAAGCCTCTTGGCATTTTTGCATTACTCCCTGCTCATTGGGATGGACTGCTATTGGGATAGGAGGAGGTGACCCTTTTACGTTAGAGAGCTTTCTTGGCCCCTCCTCCCTCCAGGGCTTATTCCCATGGGACTCTTCCAAGCAGATTCTTCTTTGGAAGATGCCAAAGTCTGCCTTCCTGAAGTCCAGGGTGGTGATCCTGCTTTGTGCCCTGCTCCCTCCTCTCAGGATCCCAAACTCCACCATCTCATGGTCACTGCAGCCAATGGCACCTTTGGCCTTTATATCCCCAAGAAGCCCTTCCAAGAGCATCTGTCCTTGTTGGATCCTCTATCAGTTCGGTTCCTTTATCATGTTGTCTCCTCCATCCCAGTACACTTCCTATATACAGCAACCGAATAAATGAGTCCCTTAGTTTAGCGGAAAGCTGGAGTGCAGAAATGATCAGTAAGTACAAAATAATATTTTTGCTTGACAGACTCAGACTGAAACTCCTCTGCCTTGTCTCCAACAATATACCAATTTATGGGCTAAGAAGCCACAGAAAGTAATGTAAGTAGTTACTAAGTTCAGGAACAAAGGAGATATGGTAACCTATGGATTAGAGTTTTGGTTTTGCTTGACCTGGGTATCTTGGAAGGAGTAAAAAGTACGTGAAGCTTTTCTGGGACTGTAAACTGCTGATATGTATGTTCCCCATATGTATTATTTGATACTTACTAAAGTGTAAGATCATACCTGCAAGCTTACCCTCACATTTGATGGACTTACAGGGTAATTCTTAACACTATGGCCACGTGTTTCCTGAAATCTGCAAGAATTTGCACTGTGAAAGTTATTTAAAATGTCTGAAATCTCCTATCATCACATCACTCAGTCCAGAGGCATATCCACAGAGACATAGCAGAAATCGTAAGTAATATGATTTCATAAGCCTTATTTCCCCAAAAAGCTGTGCTGCATTCAGAACAAAACAAAACCATTAACACAAAACCAAACAAATACAAAGGCTTAACTTCCCATGAAAAATACAGAACATCAGGAAACAAATTATTTACCAAATAGGAGAGCTGACTGCAAAAGCATATGAAAACTTCTTGCAAAACTGAGATTAAATTTTGCCACTTTAGACAAACACCATCCAGTTGCATTTTATAAAGATAATGATACTATCCCTGGAGAGAATAGTTCAAGGTTGACACTGATATATTAAATAGTACGGAGTCTGTTAGAAGCTGCAGAGTGCGAAGACTCCTGCTGTCTTTTAGTTACACAACTCTCATCACTGGGGTGGAAAGCTTCTCTGTTTTCACCATGATTAATAAAGAAAAACTTGTTCCCCTGCATCTTTTACTAAGTATATGTCAATGGCCTAGTATGAAAGGACACTGATTTATAGACAAAAGCTGCAAAAAAAAAAAAAAAAAGAAGTCAGTCTCTTGGCCTATTCAAGTAGAGGATACATACCACATGGTGGATTTTAAAATCTTTCCCAGATTATAAAAGTCTGTCTCTTGATATTTCTACTGAATTCAGTCTTCAAGTTCAAACATCTCATGTGCTTCTCACAGCCAATGAAGTGCTACCAACAAAACTGTACTGAACCTAATTTTGCTTTTATGCTGCAGTTCAGACAGACCATGATTTGGCTCAGGTTCTTTCAGAATTATCTAATCTAATTAAAAACAGATCTCTGAATAGAACTAATACAAACATGGCAAAGTGATGGCTGCGCTCTATTTTAATGGCATTCAAGGTTACAGTCATATAAATCTTTGGATCAAAGAGCCTAGAAAAAGTAGAAAGCCAAATCATTAATGAATTTCTAAGAAGACAAGGGAGTTACTTTTCCTGTAGACAGATTGCGTTACTTTTGCTTTGTATATAAACCTATAAACAGCAGTTGCTACATGTCAAAAGATAAACAGCTAGATAGGCAGAATGCTGATGCGATTTAAACTCCTATGTTCAAATGGAAAATTTTTTTTTTGAGTGGTTGTATATTTCTACTCTTCTAATAAGGCTTCGGAGAACTCCATTTTGCATTGACAAAAAATGAAAGAAAAGCTTTTGTTTCATATTTGGTATTTTTTCCTGCTTTACAAATTCTCACTTCAGATGATGCAACTCACTTTAGACCCTGACAACAAACAGAAACCTTAATTCCTTAAAATGATGGAAACAGAATTTTCCTTAGTCATTCTATCAATGTCACAGTTTAAACAGTGACATTGGTAAAATAATCAATCCCTCAATAGGGTTTTGGTAGTTAAATGAACATTACGAAGACAATGGTCCAGTAGGCCGTTGTTAGGTAGGACAAAATTGTGTGCTTTCTTTTGGCAGACAGAGAGCCTAGGCTCTTCTCCAGTCCTCTTAGATATAAATCAGCATGCAAGTGCACATATATGGAAGCAGACCTTCATTCTTCTTGCCTAGGCCTAATATGGGAGGTATTTCAGTTTTGAGGAAAAATAAGAGGAATGATATACAGTACAGCTTAAGAAATAATTATCATGGGTACTGGGCATAAATTACATGGTTTACCACATTCATGCATGAGCATCTAATTAATTTACACATGAGTGCCCAACCAGTTCATGTTTGAGTCCCTAATTAGTTCATATATAAGCACCCTATTAGCTCTTGCATAAGCGTTTCATTAGTGCACGCATGGGTGCCCAGGTAATTTATGCATGAATGCCCAGGTAATTTATGCATGAATGCCCAATTAGTTCATGCATGGGAACCCAATCAGTTAACGTATGTGTTGGCCATACATTGCAGGGTTTATGTTGGCCATACATTGCAGGTCAATACATTGCATTGACCCACCCAGTCACAGGTGGGTCCAAACAGCTCTGACACCAGTATAAGCAAGTCACATGTGCCAGAACTTCAGCTAGTCAGAGGAGCGCACAGTGCTTTGGCTCAGACTTATCTAGAAAGAGCATCAGCTCTAGGGAAGGAGCCACATGATGGGAAACATACTGGGATACACTTGAGAGGACTTGTGGCAGGAGAGACCGCTGAAGAAACATGCAGCTGGAGCTGAAAAAGTGGGACACTTCTGCTGAGCTTTTTCAGTTTTAAAAACTAATTACTCCAAATGAGGTAGAACAGCTGTGGACTCTGGGTCTCCTACGTCTTGGCTTTTGCCTTAATCATTCTGCTCTAGTCTCTTCCACTAACTCCTCCTCTCTCAAATTGACACATCTTCTTGGTGAAAAATAAAAGCAAATATTTCAGTCTTACTCCTGGTATCTTCGGCTACCATTAACAGTCAGTCAGGTGGAATATGGATCAGGATAGCTAACAAAAGTGATCAGACACTCTAGCTTTTAGTATGACAGTAAACTTCATGCTTTTTGGAAGGCAAATACTGCAGATGTAATGCTATAGATAAATGCTTGATAGGAATAAGTTAATACAAAATGCTTTAGTAGAAAATAATCTACTCGTATAAATTTGAAACTGGTTTGTTGCATCCTTACTTCTATACCAGCATCATGTAAAATGTAATTCTAGTAATTTCTAGCTGTTAGCAAAAAAGTCAGAATCTTAGTCACACAGCAAGCACAGGCACACATATATATAAATATGTACACACACTTACTTCAATGCTTCCAGTCATTTTTGACAAAGCGCTCTCACAACATAATATATACACCAGTTAGCCAGCATAGTGTAATTTAGTCAAAATTGTAATTCACAACAATTTAAGAGGACTTTGGTGTTTCCTTTATAAAGTTGTACAAATAAAAACTTCAGAGCTCAGTGTTTCAGAAATGCAGTTATGCCACATGCAGTGATTGCAAGCATGCCACAGTCTCATATTTCAGTCACAATGGACTCTGCAATATGCTATCAGATACTTAACCACTGGTTGCCCATGTACTTCCTATTTGGAGATCTCTCTAGTGTGCTAATTAGTTCAGAATGTAGCTGCCAAGATAAAATGACATAAAAGAGACTAATGCATCATAAATATCCCACCTGAGTAAAATCAGAAAACATCTGTTAAAGAGCTTCAAACATTTATTTGCTTACTGTGGGGGGAAAAAAGTAGTGAATAAAAATGAAAAAGCAAAAAGGTAAAAAAGCAGGGAATAAATGTCCATTTCTTCCTCTTTTCTAGAACTGGATTAATTCATTCTGCTAGACAGCTTCCTTCTTCTGTGTAGCAGGTCCAAATACGGGCTTATTTGCACACAGTAGTGGCAATTGAGTCTGGTCTTTTTGTGAAAGACATGGGGAAAAAGGATGGTATTTTTCCCTGAGCTTCATCACCTGTGTTCATTACAGAGAGTGGAAAAAAGTTTCTCATCTCAGCATGTAAGGGTAAAAAAACGCTGAAATCCAAAAGATGGCTGTCCTGGCTAAAACACCAATAGTACAGATTTACATCAGTGCTTATTCATCCAACGTGAGGAGGACAGATCCCCTGTCCTATATTACAGCTGTCTGAAATATCTACTCCACAGGGCACAAGTGGGACTGGAATTTCCATGTAACAATTAGTAAAATAAACTGAGCAAAATTAGCAGGTTTAGGGTCACAATTGGTAAAGCACTCAAGGATCCTGCTGGATGTTGACACACAATGCACTTCTCAGCAATTATAACATTTCTAATTTTCTAACAACAGATTGCTTTAAAACAAATTATAAGCAGCACTTTTGATCTCAAGTGTTTTGTAGCATTTTTATTTATTATTGAATAGCTGGCTTCATTGAGATGGCTGCTTTTTAAAGGTGGCTGAAATGCTTCCTACTAGTAACAGTCTTAAATCTAGGGAAAAACATTCTATTGTTAATGCAAAATAATAAAATATTACGATAAAAGGCTTTCTAGATAAATGCTAAGCAGAATAAATGACAAATGCATTTCTTGTGTCATATTAAATCTCTTTAACATGGTCTCGTCTGTCTTCCTGAAACACCTTCCTCCATTCAAACACTGACTTGATTTAAAGTGAGCTATTTCTATGGAAAAAGTACCCAACATTAAACATTTTCTGG
>NW_009221287.1:26085-30787 GCF_000690835.1 Fulmarus glacialis | reverse complement strand
CATGTTGCAGGCAAAACAGACCTGACTTGGGGAATTTTACTTAATTTATTGTCGATTAATACAAAATTTTAATCACTGATTCGGGTATTGAGAAAAAGAAAACATGAACAATTAAATGAACACTTAAGGAAATGCCTTTCCTCCCTCTTTCCCATGCTCAACTTCAGCCAAACACTTTTCCTCCCCCTTCCTACTCTCAAATTCCCTTGGTTTCACCACGTTACACTTCAATTCTTTCAGTGAGGTGATGTGTGGTACAGGAGGTTGGGGCTGTCTGTGTAATCGTTTCTTTCTGTTGGTCCTTGCCACTTACTCATTTACTTCTGCTTCAGCGTGGGTCCTTCATGCGCTGCAGTTCCTTCAGGGGTGTCCCTCCCTGATGTGGGTCCTGCGTGGGTCACAGCCCCTCAGAGGTAGTATCCCCTCTTGACATAGAGCACCTCATTCCAAGAGGTCTTCAGCCATGCCCTCAGCAATGTCTCCTTGCATACATCTCCTCTATTTCTCCTCCCCTAAGGACTGCCGCAGTTTCTTTAATATGTCTGAACAGAGATGCTATGTGCACCTCTCTGACCCTGTCTGGGACGGGCACAGGGCAGTTTCATGGCCTCCTTCCACATAGACACCCCTGCAGCCCCCCGCTAGCAAAACTTTGTAATTTATACCCAATAAAGAAGCTGACATTAAAGATCGTCTGATTTTTTTCTTACTCAGACATCATAAAAATTATATGCATAAACTGATGAACAACATATTTAAAGAAAAATTGATAATTCAAAAAGTTATATTTCTTATACAGATGTTTATCTTACAATTCATCCTAACATTTATAAATCAATCTAGAAAAAAGTAGCATGAGGGATAACTCTAAAGTTGTGTTTATAAATAAGGAATTTGAAGTACTTAAATATAAATTAAACCTATAAATATAAAATAAAATGCCAGCCCATTCCAGACTAGCTTAATTCATAAATACTTCTTCCTCCCAATTCATCAACAAGCCTAGAAAAGGCACTAAACGTTTTTGCCACACACTCTGAACACATTTTATAAAAACATTTCTGATAAACTCTCATTGTATAGCATTTTCAGGCCAGTAAATTAATAATCCTCCCAAATGTCAACTGTATCTTTTTACAGCACTGTCAGGAGAAGAAAGGAAAAAAACCAACCAAACAACAAAACAAAACACTATTTTACCAGGGTAATTATGAAAAACAGAGAAAAGAAAGTTAAAAAAAAGAAGACATACTACAGTTCTACTGTATACTAATTCAAAATTAAGAAATATCAGGGTCCTACAAGAAGTAATGTGTCACACTGAGTACTGAATCTTTTTGAGCTCCTAAGGATAAAAAGTAATATTCTACTAACTTATATTGTGCATACCATTCACAAAATTAGTCTGCCTGGCTTTGATTTTTAATTTGGCTAGGCTTACAGTTTGTTTTTAAACACTGTTATCGTTTAATTATTTTATTATCAATACTGGCGCATAGCCCAGATGATAGGCAATATTGATATTTTCCCATTTTCTCCATTTACTTTAGGATGTTGACAGAAGCAGGAAAACATTTCTCTATTTGCTAAAAGTCATTGCTGCTATTTCAAAACTGTTCGATGCATTCAAGTCACAGCCATGCAACACATACCTGACAATCAGATGGCGTATTTTTTAACTTAATACTGGAAACATGACAATTAGCAGAATAATTGTGAAGTTATTAAGGATCAATGGATCCATTTACTGAGAGGAAATGAGAAAATAATTCCAGTTCCTCTGATAAGACTTTTAAAATAATCATACTCGCATAGGAATGGATTCATTTACAGCAACAGTTTGGAAGCAATGGGACTTCTGACAAATGCCGTGCTCTGTTGAGTTTTGATTCCTAATGGTTACGACTGCTTGCAAAGAAGTGCACGCCACCTTCTCAGAGATAAGAAAGAGAAAATATGGCACAAGGGAAAAAAGCAAGGGTTAATAATGCTTTTCCATCTGAAGGCAAAGTTATTGCTAGCAATAGCTAATTACAAAATTGTCACGACACAGCTGGAGCTCCTTGGCTGACAAAGTTAAACAGAACAGTCCCAGAAGAAATAAAGGGAAGAATTTCTGACAAATATATGCCTGCAGTGAACAAGTCTAAGAGGAATTATAAACCTACAAGGAAAGATGCTTGAACAAAAGAGGCTGCTGCTTTGTGTTTCGGACTACAGGCAGGCTCTGACAAAGGTGTTAAACAAGTTATGTGCTGAGGCCAATAAGATTTCTCATGTCTAAATACAGGCTGGTGCAAATTACCTTAGTGAATCAAAGTCATAACCACAATATAGTGTCCCAAATGGGCTCTAGCAAACTCGGGACCCCATAGCATTCTTGTTTAACTGGCAAGGGAGTATGAGAAATGTACCGGTGTTGCAGAGTCCCACTGTGAAAGGACTAATGACTTATATTTAGGAAGAAAAGGGATAATTGAGATTCTTATTACATGATCCCAGCTAAAGAAAAAGACAGCTCTTGTTGCATTTCTAAGAGTTTCTAAGGCTTGGGCCAGTCATGAGGGACAACCATGCTTCTTTATACAACCTCAGACCATTACAGCTTTTGAGATCACCATCAACAGTACATCTTTGAAATTCACATTTATGGCTACCACCGACTTACGATGGCCTTTGTCATCTGTCTCAATAATTCTTTTAACAAACAAGCAAGTTCTATGGACCAGAGACACTTTTCCCTGTAATGTTTTCTCATGTATTGTTTATACTATATATTTTATGAGTTGCAATGTTATTAATTAGAGGCCTCAACAATCTTTTGGTAGTGTCTACAACATAGTTAAATACAGTTTTATTATCCCAGTGAGTAAGTATAAATATTTAATTCTTATGTACCACGTGATAGTGGGAATTGTTTCAGCCAATAAACCTTTTCATTGTTCTAATTTTGCAACATGTGCTTTCTGTTGAGACACAAGTGCTTGTACAAAACACTCTCAGATACGTCATTGAAAATAAGATATTTGGCAAGTCATTTTTACTTAAAACTTTGCCTCTTCTTCCCATAATAGCAACCAAAAGTGTGTGTGTGTGTGTGTGTGTTTTATCCTTCTTCAATGAATCCAAGAAAATAGAGACTTAAATCAACCAAAGGAAAGGAGAAAAAGAAGAAAAAAAAAGCAAAAAAAAAGGCAATGGAATAAATACGTATCAGTTTAACCCTGTTATTTCCAGGATTCATCCGCCTTTCATTTCTGAGGTAACACTGAGCAAAAGCGTCACGGAAGAGGAAATTTGTTCAGCTTATTTCTGGGGACAGAAACCTAATCTGGCCTATGAAACTGAGGGAATCTATGTGTAGCTGATGGCTATTAATAACAGGGATGTGGAGACAAGACGTCACACTGGTGGATAGGCCCAGAACACTGTGTTGGGAGGGTGGTAGGAAGCAAACAACAAACACCTTACCCCACCCCATGCTTTTATGAAAGCTTCAATAACACAGATAGTAAACCTCAAATCAGCTAGAATTTCAGAACATTAATAGGGATTTTAATATGCTGAACACAGTGTTATTTGTTGGTGCTTCAAGACAACAGATAATTTGGCAGAAATGGTTTTGTTATGCAAAGAAACAAGAAACTACCATGAGGGATCCCGAGACTCTTTTTAACCGCAGCAAGAAAGCAACATCCAATCTCAGGTGGGCATTTACCTTCATAGAGAAAGCAGTGACTTGAGAATAAGAGACTTGGAGATTTTCTTTTTAAGAAATGAAATATTCTGTACATAAAGAAAAGGAGGCTAGAGATTTTCCTCTCAATTTTTAGAAGCAAAAATAACACTGTCTCCAATAAATGTTATAGGATTCCTAATTTTAGTAAAAAAAATAGAAATAGTAGAAAGTTTTACAGCAGAAAGTTCTATGAATTTAAGTCTGTATATAAACTGAAGAAACTCACCAAGTCTTTTGATATGCTAACAACCAGATTTCCTCTGCCAGATGGGGGTATCCAGAGAGACTTAATCCCTACTGTTACTGTTTATACAGCAAATTATTGTTCTGTTGTCCTAGGGAATATGAAAGTGGGAGTTCAAGGTAAAGCCTAATCTAGATGAAACTTCTCACAAAATTAACAACTCTGATTTGTTTATGTTCAAACCCAACATGGAATCAGAATAAGTACTCAACTCAAAGTTTCACAGCAGTACTTACAGTGTGCTTTTTGACTAATAGAAAAAGATGAGCTGTTTTGCCTGGGTTTTGCTTTTTTGTTGCGGGGTTTTTTTTGTTTTGGTTTGGTTGTTTGTTTGTTTGTTTGTCTGTTTAATTTTCAATCCAATGAGCAAATGTAATGAATTTACTAGTCTTTTTTATGGAGAAACATAAAACTATGATGGCCTGCAGACAGACAAGACAAAATGGCGCAGCATGCTAAAAATCACTAATCACCATTAAAATAACCATATTCTATCTTAGGATTCTCATTTAAAACAAACAAAATAACAAATCTGCATCAGTGGTTTTTAAATATCTGAATAAGATTCCTAAGGAAACCAAGTTTTACTTCTTTTTCATTAAATTACAAGAAACATAGCATTACAGAAGAAAACCAGTCAAACTCAGAGCTGCAGACAGCCTAAACTCTTCCCCAGTATAAGGGATGCCAGAACTATTCTGCCTGCCCCAGTTACCTAA
>NW_009221287.1:0-26054 GCF_000690835.1 Fulmarus glacialis | reverse complement strand
CCTACACTTCAGGGCATATCTTTACGCCCCAATTTATCCACAGTGGAAGTGATAACAGAACATCTAAAGAACTTCAGTCTGAGGTGGTGCAGCATGAATCTGATCCAAATCAAAAGAATAAAAATTTGTTAATACAAAATGACTCTTTGGAAGTTTGTTTGACTTGGAAATAGTCCAGTTTCTATTACGCCATGCTATCAGGTATCACTAGTGTTAATTTTATGGGTTCATCTATGTGTACAATGTTTTGCAAATGTATTTTTATTAGTAGTCTCAACAATCTGTCCAAAACCCAATGAACCTTAGGACTGCAGAACACATGATTTCTTGAACAGATTAGCCTTCATGAGCTAAACAATATCACAGAGACTTGTACCTTTATATAGGCCATCTTTTAGTTTGGACAGAAAACTTCACCTTAAAACGCTGTCAGTCTAACAACACTTTTATGGACAATATTCACCCTATATTCACTCTGCAAAATAGAACAAATAAGATAGACTACTTTTGTCTTACTTTAGCAAGGGAAAAAGAGCTGTGTTATAATGATTATTAACGTCAATATGAGAGAGTACCATGAAGACAAAGGAATCAGATTTCCATCCAATTTGCTCTCTGCTAAAACTGCTATCACTTTGTTGAATTAAGCACAGAAACACCAATTTGTACCACCAGGAATTTGGCCAAAGTTGTTTTCATAGTTTCATAAAAACTAAATGGCAATATTGAATACTTTAGATGGCACTAGCAGCCACTTTGAAAAGTTACTCTCCTTATACCGCACATTTTTCTTCTAAATAAATGTTCTAAATAAATGGTCACTTTATAAGAGCTGGCTAGTTAACTCTTTCACTGTTTCCAAGACAAAAAGCTGTAATGATCACAGGGAACTCCAAGCTCATGTTTGATCTTGGGATATCACCATGAAAAAGCTAATGTCAACAGGCCTAGTGTAAACATAGCTTTTAATCTGTCGTCTTCTCCACTCTTGTCATCCCTGGCACATTATTCATCTCAGTAGGTATTTAAAAAACACATGAAATTAAGTCTTTGAAGGGAATTCTTTCTACTTGCTCCAATATTTACTAAAGATTTTACTCCTGAATGCTTAGCATCATTTTATGAAAAATTCAGACAGATTCTACACTTCAATGCCTTTTTCCTCCCCTTTTCTCACTCCACACTTTTATACTATAGAAAGCTATAGACACCACTTTTCCTTTCTCTCTCTTTTCAAAGAATTATTGGTATTTAGAAAATTCCTCATTCTAAATAGTGGCTTTGCTTCTGCAAAAGTATTCAAAAACCTTTCTAACTCTTACAGACAGTCCTGCACTCTCCTTCTGAAAGCCAAACACAGTGGTAAAACATCGCAGTTTGGGCAGCATCTTTGCAGGGCCTCAGGTTTTTAGGTCTGAGGTCACGAACAGTGGCTAGGAGACTGAATCAAGAGGAAAAAAAGATTGCTAATCTAATACAAAACACATGCACGTACACATAGTTCTGCTCAGTTGTTCTGAGCATTCTTAAACTAACCTTTACAAGCCTTTAAATATTTTTCAAAGCTAAAATCCACCTGAAGAGAGTATTGCAATCTCCAGGCAATTTTGTTTTCAACTGAAAACTTTTTGTTCTACTTTTTCTGTTTCTTTGTATTTTGTCAAAATGAGCAATCTCACTTGTTACGTCTGTTCTTCAGCATTTGGAATGGGCAGGGTTAACAGACTTCTGTGGCAAACATCTAAAGCTCAGGTCTAATCAACTGAAGCAGATATATGGAAATCACTTGACACACTTTC
Source organism: Fulmarus glacialis (assembly GCF_000690835.1). Taxonomy (NCBI): domain Eukaryota; kingdom Metazoa; phylum Chordata; class Aves; order Procellariiformes; family Procellariidae; genus Fulmarus; species Fulmarus glacialis. The sequence goes on along the minus strand of NW_009221287.1, from coordinate 24,255 downwards.
TCCACATGCGTGCTTAAGATAACTTTAAGACAAGCAGTAAAACTTTTGAATATATATAACTGGAACAAGTCTGTGAGCCTTCTGATGCTTACGTATCACTGCTCACAGGGTTGACTGAATCATATTTTACTCGTTCGAGAGGCTCTCCTGTGATCCTTCCAAGAAGGCAAAAAGTGTTGGAGTCCAATGAGAAAGATGATTAACAGCTCTCCCTTTTTTGAATATTCACCTTTTTCTCAGGTGTCTGGCTTCATTCATAATTTGGGAAGCGGGAGAAAATTTCTCATCCTGATACATCCAACTATCAAAAGTAGACTTCCCTGGTATCACTCCTTATTCTCCCTTATATAACATGTTTTTTTGCTATATATCCCCTTTGAACATATATTAGAAGGTTCAATTGTTAGCACAAAACAATCCTTTAATATAGGTGTAGAAACATCTTAACGATGTACTTCAGTTTCCAGACATTTTCTGCATTCCAAACCTAGTCAACAAGATGCTCTGAGAGACAGGTTTACTCTTGGAGGCTTTTGCAGCAAAAGGGTGAACGACAATCTTTCCAGCAATAAGGAGCATGTACCAGGAAATGGAGGTGGAGTACAGTTAAATACCTGGAAGCCTCAGGAGATCATATAGGCACCCTCCTAAATGTAAGTCTAATTTGATACAGCCTTGCTTCTCCTGTCTTCTCCACGACATTGATATTTTTAAGGCACAACCAGTGAGATGTTGATATGCTGTGTCCTTATGCCAGCATAGTTAAAATTTGAAAAATAGCTTTTCAATTCATCCAGGAATAAGATTAATTATACCTTAATCTCAGCAGATTTATAGCAACTCAGTGAAGAAAAACTGAATAAAATCTCAATAAGAAAGGACAACCACAAGCTCTTTGCTGTTCAGAGAGACTTCTGAATACTTAGAGATCAGTATGACGTCTTTTTTTTTCCCCTAGGAGCATAACATCTACACTGCCATTCTATTTAAGTCATAATACAAAACAATCTTGCATCTTTATAGATGTTTGCATGTGTATCATCATAAGTGGCAGTCACTTTAAAGTGTTAGTCCAAGGCAAAGACAAAAAGTGCTACGACAAAATACTGCTTTTGACCTAAACTGAGTATGGTGTGGGTGATGATAACACAAAACTTCTCTCTCTTATGTATTTGTGTCTATTTCTTGCTGTAGTAATTAGGATAAGACAAATAAGTAATTTGCTGGTATTAGATAGACATTTACCAGAAAAATTTTACTTGTTTATAAGGAGAAATGAAGCTGTAAGATATTTTCTATGCTTTACACTGGGGATAAACAGCAAGAATGGAAACTGTATGGAGACAAAATTGTTTCATAAGGAAGAGAAATTGAACAGAAATTTGAAAATAACCATTATTTGAAAACAGAAAAGGAAGCCTAATGAAATAACATTACACAATTGATTTTGATTCTTTCAAAACCACCAGAAAAGACAGATTGATTCCCATTTATAATTTGGATTTCCTGTAACCATGCCAAAAGATGTCAAAATCTATTATAATTGATGTTTGCCTCTTATTGTACATTGCATTCTAAGACTCAGCTTTATGTATTTGTTGACAGTACAACAGAATTGTAAAGATGTATCTCTGCATGTATGTATACAACTGACAAACTAATGTTAAAATAATTGATGCCTAGTATTTGTAAAAAGTATGAGCTGGATATCTCATCTGCCAGGAACAGTATAGACTCTGTTTCCTGCATGAAGACAAGCAACGGGTAGAAAAGCAGAACACGTAGGTCCATTCATATCTAAGCCTTTTTGTAGAATCAGTAGCACAGGCATCAGTTCCTACGTAATTTAATTACATTGATCTGCAAACTTTCCACCTGGACACAATCTAAAACTAAACAGTCCAGTGAGACCCAAATGGCCAATATGTGCTAAAATTAATCCAGTTTAATTCTTAAGACAGCAATAGATATAAGTGATGAATGAACCCCAAATCAATCTGTGAGTCTCCTCAGCAAGTCAGAATGAAATGCCAGGTGCATCACTTCTTCCTTATCACTATCCCGTCCTACCTTTGCAGCCAATTTCCATCTGTTGGATATTCCAAATGTAGAACAGATCGTGATTTCTACAAACCAAGCCACTACTGCTGAGTGGAACAAATAAGTCACAGAATTAACTATCTTTTACAAGTAGGAAATATAAACAGGCACTAAAATTTGCTTTTCCAAAAGTGCCCTGGTCAAGTTACAGTTTTCCACCTGTCCCTGAAGTCTCACAGAGCAGTGTTGCACTTTAGCTAGTAGTATTATGAAGAAAATGAAACACTCTTTTCAACATTACAGAAAGCATATTTCGTCCACAAGTGACATCCTCAATAATGAAATAATCTATCACTAATTTAGGAACCTACTTCAAAAACTGTTCTCTAGCTGCAAATTTCTTCCTTATAAAATTCAATACTCAAGAAATCAACATCTCAGTGGCACTTTATCAAGCAATTGTAATCTTGGCAACATTATATAACAAAGTATTTTGTGGTCTTGATTTATGTACACTTTTTAGGGAACATTAGAAAGGCAGATTTTTATAATTTGAAAAAAGACTTTAAATCATCTTAGACCTAAACACAGAAGTAGTATAAAAATCAAGATGCATCCAGGGAGTTCAATAAGCCATATACATGGCACAAACATGACACTAATTTTTATTTTAAGGCTTTATGACAACTTAAAGCTAAATAAAAAACTAGCTTTCATCCTATTAGTGCTTATTAAAAAAAAGAAAAAAAAAAAACCACTACCCCAAACCAAAATCGTCGAGTACTTCAAAATGATGTCAAGCAATCTTTCTTGTACTATCTGTGGTGGGTTGATGTTGGCTGGATGCCAGGTGCCCAGCAAGCCACTCTATCACTCCCCTCCTCAGCAGGACAGGGGGAGGAGAAAATAAGATAGAAAAAACCTCGTGGGTCAAGATAAAGGCAGTTCAACAAAGCAAAAGCAAAAGCCGCTCACAGAAGCAAAGGAAAACAAAAATATACTCTCTGCTTCCCATCAGCAGGTGATGTCCAGCCACTTCCCAGGAAACAGGGCTTCAGTACGCGTAGCAGTTGCTCCAGAAGACAAATGTCATAATAACAAATGTCTGTCCCCCCGCCCTCCTTTCTCTTAGCTTTTATTGCTGAGCAGACATCATATGGTATGGAATATCCCTTTGGTCCGTTTGGGTCAGCTGTCCTGGCTATGTCCCCTCCCAAGATCTTGCCCACCGGTGAGGGTGGAATGTCAGAGAAACAGCCTCGATGCTGTGCAGCACCGCTCAGCAGTAGCCAAAACTCTGGTGTGTTACCAACACCCAGCTACCAATACAAAGCACAGCACTATGAGGGCTGCTCTTGGGAAAATTAAATCCATCTCAGCCAGACCCAATACTCCCTCATTTCATTTCTCAACGGTTGAATACAAGACATAATGCAACGGATCAGTTTGATGCATAGGCACACTTCAGTGTATCATCTAAAACCTAATAGTGTGAGACACTACCTTCTGTGAACTGTCCAGCAGCTATAAGAATGGTAAACTGAGATGTAGGACCAGACTATACATATAATGGTTTAAATAAGGACATACTAAATATTTCAAAAGCTCCCTAATTCACCATTGCTTATATCCAAGTCTGCAGTTCAAGATAATCTCAGTTTAAAAAAAAAAAAAAAAAAAAAAAAAGTGGCAGTGCATTTAAAGTCTGTTACCAAGGTAAATTAATCAAAAGGATTAAGTCCAAATTCATTTCCTGGACATACCCTTTTAGCATAACTTCACTGCATTACAAAGTAGAATCCATGTGTAAAATATTTTTCAGGACTACTTCACAATTCCTTAGGTCACAAAATACTATTAGATAATCCAGTTTGATCTCCCATATACCAAAGACAAGCAGATAAGCTTACTTTTTTTATTATTCATTTACTTTTAAAAATCTTCTCCAGCCTGTTTCTGCCCCCAGATTCTGAAAAGACTGGACTGCAACAGCAAGAAGATTTATGTTATGTTCTGTTACTGATGACAATGTTTGCTTGATCAACTTCACTACTGATACAAAGCTGCAGATAATGCTAAATATCCTGGTAGTTGCTCTTCAGATAGAAGAGGACTGTACCTAACATGTTTTACAGCAAGAAACAAACTGCACAGCATCATCAGCAGAGTTTTTTTCACAGTTTTGCTTAATATGGCAAAAGATGTACTAAATTTCAAATTTACTTCTAAAATACTGGAATTATTCAAAACTTGGCCTTGTCACCTCAGCTTTCATTCTGATGTACAAAAAAAATTAATTTAGTTCTCAAAGTTACTGGCTTACTATCTCCATGATGCGCACATTGTTAATTTACTGGTGTGAAGATCCTAAAATTTAAAAAAAAAAAAAAAAAAAAAAAAAGACTAGACTGAATATTTGATAAAAAACAGCACAGCGGGTTTGGAAGAAAGTCACCATTTTATTGGAAACGACAGAATGCTAGCAAGAAAGTACTACTGAAGTAATCTAAACATTAAAGGAGCTTAACAGACTGCCAAGGACAAGTTTTGCTATTGGAAAATGAATGAACTTAGCAAGTGCAATGGGAGAAAAAAGAAAGGTGAAAAAAGAGTCAGAATTACTAAAGGATCACATGAAGATGAATAGAATTTATCTGTATGTTCAAATTCTGAATAGGCAAGTTTATCCCTCCTTTCTCTGAAATTTCATAAAATGTTGTTAATTCTTGTTTCAAGAACATCTGTGTAAAACTTTCATGTAGAAATTAATCAGATTATTTGATATGTTCCTCTTCAGCTGGTAGATGATGCCAGAGAGCCATTCCAGTTCTATGCTTTAATATTGAAAAGCACACATCCCACCCCATAAATCAGTATTAATTCCTAAGGGTCTTTCCACTCTGATAGTGTATTTTAGCCCTAAGAATTATTTTTTTTAAAAAAATTCAAGCTTTTTTTACACTATTGGAAAACTAAAGATTTGGACAATATTTGAACTTCTGCCTTTCTTTGTGAGTACTGCTTATAAAAAACAGAGGAGAGACCGCAAATTTTTTGTAAATAGGTGGTAAATCCAGAAATTCCCAGTTAGTGCTGTAAATATTGCGAGGAAAAAATGCAGTTCAGAGAATTATTTATAACAAAGTTTAAATATCGGCTACAAGCCATTTTCAGAAGGTGTCCTTATCTATATATCACACTTAGATGCTAGAATTCTTACAGCTAGATATTTATGAAGACAATTTAAACAGTGCCTTGAATAATAACACTAAGTGAAGATTTTGCACTGATAGAAGTACACCCTTTAACTAACTGCATTTGTCACAAGAATAACACAGTGATTTAACATAATCAGCTTTAAATTACAATGTTCCCACACTATATGTAGATAAACCAGGACCTTTAATTCAGATTTTCCAAAGTACCAGACACCTGCATTTGGGGGGAGGGAGCGGGGGAGGGTCTAAAGAGATATTAAAATTATGTTTCCCAATTTAGCAATATAAAACGGTGCAGTTAAAAATACCTTGGCACAGATCTGAAATGAACGTTTAATACAAACAGCACAATCCCCAACTCTGCAGTAATGACCTATTTGATGCATATTGCATCTACTCACATCGATTACATCATTAATAAGGATTTCTATATGCCTGTTTTGTTAATTTAAAAATACCAAGTAATATATTGGTAGCTTTCTACCTTTAGCCGATTATCATTTAGAAAACAAAATATATTATTATGAAAATCTTAAATCATTAATAGAAGCGAACATTTATTTTAGATTTTCAAATGCCAGGCAACACAGGCCCAAGCGTATCCAAGAAGTAATTAAAAAAAAAAAAATCATCTGTTTTTGCATTTTACTACTAATAGACTGAGAGCTATAGCTGTGACTTCAGGGAGACAGACCTTACAGACATGTCTGCGGAAATATTTTGGTTCCCAGAAATCACTGGGGACATTTTCTGCCTATCCTAGCAAGAATTATTAGATAGTGTGCTAAGGAAGTAGAGCTGTGACAGCCCCTAAAGATGGTGTGTATTCTCCTACATGCCTGATCAGCTGACAAAGGGTAGAATGGAAGTTCAATCATCCTTCTTCAGAAGGCTTACCCTGAGGCTACCAAAAGAATCTCCTAGTCTTTTGCACTCCTCAGTATTTTGGAAAACACAAAATTGAACTTAAACCACTTGATTTATCCTAAGTCCTTAATTTTACATTAATTTTTAGACATGCAATTAGCATTAGCATTTAGCAGCACTTGTTTTGATGCCAAGTACAAGAATTCAAAGAAAAAATCCCGGACTATTAAAATAAGGAAATAATTAACTTGACTGTTACCATTCAGTTTTAAAATCATAAATAAGATTATCCAAATGGCAAAGAGATTCCAGAAAACTTGCTGGACAGGCAGCAGCACGTGGCAGCAATGCTTCAATATACAGACTAACCCTTCTGAAACCCGACTGTGATATTCAAGGTTGCCACGCATAACTGAGTGAAAATTAGTTCAGCTAAAGATCCTAAAAGTGATCCTAAAAGCACACAGAGACCATGGACTGAAGCAGCGGCATCTGCACAGGTAACCACCTCCAGTCAGGAAAATCCTGACACACTTTCAGGCAGGAGTGCAAAGGAGGCAGGAGTGGAGGGGCTTGGCTAGGAAAACAATCTTGGGAAGACAGAGCAAAAATGTTGCACACTCACAGATGTTGTGATTTCCTCCATCAAAGTAAAAATAATCCCACTAACGGGTCACTTTATGCATATCAACAACTGGCCCATGCTTCCACATGACTTAGAAGGGAAGTGAACCTTCTACCAGCCAGTGAAAAGGCAGAACAAAACGTGTCACACACCTGGCACAGATGGACAACTGCATTTCCAAGAACTATGTCTTTTATTCATATAATATTTCTTTAAAAATAAAAGTATTCACTAATTCATGCTGCAATACATAGGATTTTCCCCAGCTACAGACTGTATAACATATTTTTGCAACTGCAGCCTACCACACAGGTAGAAGTCAGGACTTCTTCGAGAGTAGAGCTACCGAGATTGTTTCTATGTCCCCTGATCCAACTTCCAACTGACCTCAATCATCCTGGGGACCATTTTCTTTTGTATGTATTCTAATTATGACTTTAAATGACCTTATTATTGCCAACTGGCAACCTAGAAACCTTAGAGTGAATTAAAATAATAAACAGGTGTGGCTTGTCGATGATCAATAGCAGCTGCTATTAAAGCATTTTTATTTCATTTGGGTTACTTCACAGTTTACCTTCTTGGAGAAGATGTGTCTCATTCAGAGGATATGAGAAAGACAGAAATACCCAGATACACAACAAACATTCACTTTTTTCCCTTATTTTGAAGCAGCTACTCCTATGATTTTGTAGCCAGAAATTTAGTAATGCCCATCAACTTTGCTTTTATACTACCTGAACACATCCTAGATGCTTTCTTTTAGCATTCTTGAATTTTATTTTTTATGTATTAAGGAATGATATGCCTAATTATTGAAAGTACCACAAGATCTTTCTGCTTAAACATTTAATATTTTCAAACATTAAATCTTTTACTTGAACAGTAAGATGTGCCAAATTTATGGAATATATGAAAAATTAAAATGCTTAACTACCCTATTGGATACGTAGCTTTGTAATATCTCCAAACCATCAAAACATAGAAAAGATTTTTTTTTTTTTTTTAATTTTGAGAAGCCATCACTAAACTAATGGCCTTGGTTTCTTCACCTTAACTGAACTAGAACTGTTTGCTAAAAGACAGACTAGTCTGTATCTGGTCCCAAAGTGACTAGAAACTCAGAACATCCATATTTAATAAGACACTATAGCAGAAATATAGCATATGTTCTGTACTTCTGTAGGAAAGCAATATTCATTATTCTACAGATTATTCCTTAATAAATATTTCAGAAACTTGAAGTGGAAAAATATTAGAATAGCATATACTGTGCTCTTGGTAATTTAAAAGCACTTTTGTTTTTCTGACCTATGATGAATCCTTGTGTTGTTTTCATTTCTGATACATTTTAATGCCATTATGGGTTTGAAATTCATCTTTTGGTCAGTTGGAGGGGATGAAGATATTTGATGTTTTGTTAGTATGCACAAACAAGTTAAAAGTCATCTTCCATTAGCATGTACAGAGAGCTGACACTTTTTTATTATTATTGTTCCAGAGACTTTGGATATCTCTGCGTAAATATGACAATTTACTTAATAGTAGCAAGAACAAACTGCCAAGCATGCTCACAAATTCCCTCTTCCAAAAGTCAAGGGAACTGACTGCTGGGCTGTCATTGTTCGCACTTGATATAGTAATGTCAAAAGCAAAGAGCTATTTGAGAAACAAACAAAAAAACCCATTACCCCTCCAATAGTGTCTTTTTTCAGTTGATTTGTGTAGCTGTGCAAGTATCCTTAAATTATCATGACAGATAGTGGGTTGAGTTAATGCAGCTGCTCTTCAGTTCAGACATAACTGCAAGTTAAGATACATGCAAACTGTGTATGTGAGTGTGTGGGCAGGGATCCACATGCCCTCTTTGGGGTATATGGCCCAGGTATCATCCATGCATAGGATGGCAATGTGTCATCAATGTATGTGAATACGACAGCCAAAAGTGTCTGAGAGGGTAGTTGCCCAGAAACCAGTATCACTAAAGAGGAACTCAACAATTATGAAGCTTGGTGAAAGCAACCGTCTGCCATATAAACTGTAACCAAGGGATTAACAGAAGATTTTAAAGAAACAAGGGAGTCAACCTGAAAAGAAGTTTGTAAGCAGCATGAAAAGGGCTGCACTCCAGCTGCTGGGCTGACAGTGCAGAGTGCAGCTGGGAGAGACCTGCATTGCAGGGACGCATAGCTGAGCTGGGGTGGCACTTCCGCACGGCTTGCGCGTCACTGGGGCGTAGGAAGCAGCATGGGTATACATAAAGCTAGAGCCCCACCACCTCCCACAGGAGAGGAACCACCACTCTAAGGGGATGCTTGTAACACCCTCAGCTGTGAGAGGCAGGGTGCGTGTAATGGTGAAGGTGTGCATGCGTAAGGGGTGTGTGGAATTTTCTGACATTAGTTATAGAAGGGTGTTTAAAAATTTGTAGGTGTTTATTGATGTTTTTTAAGTGACTAGGGTTCTGTTTTCTCTGTTGTATTACTGATATTCATCCTGAATGTATAGTTCACTGATTGTCAGTTAATTATGTTTTGTTAAACCAATAAACAGCTTTGATTCTATTTGATTTAAAACATGTGAATTGAGCAATTTTTTGACTAGTCTGTGTGCTTAAACTCGTTCACGGATGTACCCACATACTAGGGAGGGGTATAAGACCATCTTTAAAGTGTCGGTGGAATAGACAGAGCAGAAGAGAAGTCCCCTATGGTTACAGTTCTGCTAATTCCATATTTTGTTTCAGTAAATTCTCTCCTTCAGTGTTACCAATCTTAGAAATTAAAATAAGAACTGGACACAGTACTCCAGGTGTGGTCTCACCAGGGCTGAGTAGACAGACAGGATCACCTCCCACGACCTGCTGGCAACACTTGTCCTAATGCAGCCCAGGATACCACTAGCTTTCTATGCAGCAAGGGCATGTTGCTGGCTCATGTTCAATTTGGTGTCCATCAGGACCCCCAGGGCCTTTTCTGCAAAGCTGCTTTCCATTCATCACCATCCTCCAGGTCCGGCTGTTCAGAAAGTTTTCACTCCAAACAATAAAGTACAACAAAGATCTTAGTCTGTAATACATTTGAAGATATTACCATGGGAGATATTCTCCCAAAGGCAAATGAAATAGAAAATTGAAATCATTGAGATCTGATGAATATCTTGAAAGATCAAACTAGGGGGGGGTTAAATTTTTTTTTTTTTTTTTGAAGTGAAGCATAATAAGGTAGAAGATTTTGGGATTCGAAAGGGATTAAAGGTCACAATATTACAGCAGTTTTGCTAAGGAGCATAACTAAATGTATGGTTAAAACTGCAGACAAAATTGCAGTGGACAGAATGTATTACTTGAATATCGGAACAGAGCAAAAATTCCAGGGTTACTATTTCCATTTTTTAAGTTACACAAAGATTGCTCTTTAAACAATTTGATTTTAGATCCCTTCTAAAGGATGAAGTAATTAATTATATAAATAAAGTTACACCTGAAGCCAGAAATAGATCCTGGGTCTCCAGAAAGAGTATTCAGTCTCTTAAGGAAGAAACACACTAAAGCCCAAAGACCAGAATCAGACTCTGGAGGAAAAAAGAATATTCATCTTCCTAGGATCAAAAAAATCTTGAAGTATCTTACATTCAGGCAGGAGAAAGATTTTGTCCTCAGCCCCTGAGGCACATCAAACAGAAAGATTAGTTTTGTCCGCATGGAAAGTGTTTTGGAATATAAACTATTTCAGGACATTAGAGAACAAAACCAAACCAAACCCTGCCACAGGGTTGTACTCCAAACCAGTTCTACGTGAGATGACAAAAGTGGTTTGGAATCACACCACTGTCTCCCTTAACAGGTGAATCAGTAGACAGGGCTGTTAGCCAGGAGTGAGAGAGAGGACAGAAAATGAAGATACTGAATATGTGCTCTCATTTTAATGAGTTGTTAATTCACATCTCCTAGCCAGGGCCTTTTATTAGATACTGTAAATCTCAGACAGACAAGGAGTCATGAGATTTTGAAATTGCCTTGTAAATTAGTTACTGGTAATGAAACCATTTAGTTTTTGAAGGGATGGGATTGTGAGGGCTTTCCACATTGAAATAATTATTGAACATTACTGAACCAAATAATTAAACTGTGCTGTATAAAAACTCCCATAATAATATTCACACAATTTCCTTTTCTTCCTTTTTAAAATTCTACATTATGAGACTTGTTATTGATATGTGAAGGTAAAAATATGACTGTCACAGCCAACATTACATTCATTGTTTCAAGTTATATAAAAGATGTCGTACATGATGTATATGATTCAAAGGCGATTCATCTTCACCACATAACCTAAGAATCTTACATTTCAGAGATTTTAAAAATATACCCAGATAAAGGGATATTTTAAAAACCTTACGATAGTCATAGATTTTAAATTAAACTTTGAACAGGTGAAATAATAAAAAATTCAAAGTCCTGTTGGATGCTTCATTGGTGCCATCTCAAATTAGACTTCAGGTTCCAAATGTTTTTGTTATCAGTGCTGATGAAGGAGGACTATAAATATACAGCTTAATGTGGAAAAAATATTCTTCAGCTATTCTATCCTCATTCAGTTTTCTTTACTGCTGTCTGGAAAAAAAAGAGGGAGGGAGGGGTGCTTTGGATTAGACTGAAATAGATTTCGTTCTTTCTGATGGTTTTTTTTTTTTTTTTTAAAGTAGTATGATTTGCCTATAAAGGAATTCCCATGCTGATGTCAGAAATATATATAGGAAAGTCACAAATGGAATTAGCTGCATTTCCTTAATGTGAACTACGTTGTTGATACCTACTGGTGCTATGCTATGGGAGAACATTGTCTGGATCTGAACTATGCCCAGATTAGTTTTCCTGGAGACTTAAACTTCTATCTTGAAAAATGTGAACAGAATCTGGTTATATAAATGCTCAGAGTTCACAATACCTTAAGTCTCTAAGCTCAAATGATTCAAAAGATCCTAACACTGAATATGAAAAACCTCATTTTTTTATAGTCACTGCTTAAATACATAAATTGAATACAAAACCCCATTTCCCATCCCCCCATGCCACTTGGGGTGGGGAGAGGAAGTAGAAGTTGGGAATGAAGAAGTGAAGTTGAGCCTGGGAAGAAAGGGGGCTGGGATGAGGTATTTTTATTCTTTTCTTTGTTTCTCACCATCCAACTCAATTTTTAATTGGCAATAAATGTAATTAATTTTCCCCAAGTTGAGTCTGTTTTGCCCCTGATGGTAACTGATAAATGATGTCCCTGTCTTTATCATGATCCATGAGCTTTTTTACCTTATTTTCTCCCCCTGTTCTGTTGAGGAGGGGGACCGAGAGAGCAGCTGGGTGGGCGTCTGGCAGCCAGCAAAGGTCAACCCACCATAATCTGAAAGTTAAGAATTCCATACTTGCACCCTAAATAAGTTTCGTTACATGTATTAAATTGTCTTATGTATGAATATTGATTTTGCATATGAGAGTCATAAAGCTAACAATGATAAAAGAAACATGCAGATCCTAACTTCAAATGATCTGAGAAAGATCATTTAGAAAAAATGCCAGTAAGTTCAACATGTTTGATAAACATTTGAGTTTGATCTTTTATTCCTAAAATGCTCTCTTTTTAAGTGAAGAAAAGAAAAACAAACAAAAAATCAGCATTGAAAGAAACTAATTTTAGATAATTTTGCTTTAACACTCCTGGGGGAAAAGTATCTTTTCTGTCTGTACACAAATCCACTTCTTCACTGTAAAAGCATAATGAAAGCAGCTATCCTAACACAAAAAACTGCTCTCACCCTGTGAATCTCTAACAAAAAAAATCCTCCCCCCTAATATTTGAAGATAGCTTTTTGAGTATATAATACACTCGTGAATTCCTGACATAGAGGTATGGCAAGGATTTCCCCATCTGTTATCATGAGATAAGTTCTGATTTGATGTGATAAGAGGTTTTCTCATGTTCATAAAACAGACGTTAGTACTGTGTTCACAGCTTCTAGAAACACAATTTCTAGATGTGAATTACCAGGAATATTATTTACTTGTTTTCAGAGCCTCTGATCTAGAAGTTGACATTTATATATGGAAAGACTACAATAAACAAATATGGAATAATGACAATTAATAAATTATTTCTACAGATTAGAAAAATAATTCTGAAGGAGATTAAGTAATATGTAGTTCTAGTTAAGGAACTATTAAAAACAGTTTTTGCCATTTCATTCATTTATTTTTCCAGAAATGTTTTAATGAAGCTTTATGGTCAGTCTATGTTACAGAGTGTTTTACTCAAGTGAGTATGAGTATTAGGAGTTAATCTGATCTCTCACCTGCATATGGTTAATGCCCTGGAGGATCTTGATGCAAGAACTCAGGGATTTGATCCAACAGCAGATCTGAGTTTACTGACATCTTAACACATTCCTTTTTTACCTTAATCTTTCCCCCACTTACTCTGAGAAGAGAAAGAATAAATTCAAAGAATCTTCTTGTTAGATTTTTAATACAACTCTCATCATCTAAAAAAGCTTGAGTAATGATTGCTCCTACCTGTATGTACAAATTGTGGATTAAAAATTCAAAACTGTATTCTAAGATTACAAAGATTTCTTAGATAAACTCTACTGCAAATGGAACCTGTCTGTCTGGGTAGGTTATTCTTCTCAGAAGTACTAAAGGAACTTGATCTTTAATAACTTATTCAAAATTTTCAAGTACTTTTACTATGAAGATAAAAAAAAAAAATTACTAACAGATTTATTTTATATTCTTATGTTATTATAAATTACTAGGTATGTAAATCTAATCTGTCAAAAGTGATTTTTATTGACTGTAAATTTCAAGATGACTTAAAATTATACATACTCATCCTTATTACACTGATTGTGTTCAGACTTTTCAAAAGCAGAACATGCATTTCTCTGTGAAGATATGCAGATCTAGAGTTTTACATTAGTAAAAATAAATGTGTGTGTTTATAATCTTGTAATATAAACCCATCTTGTAGAAACTGTACATCTGAAACACTCAAAGTAGCACAACTGGTCTTTGCTTAAGGATTAGAAAATCCAAGAATGGAATAAATAGGTTTAATGGCATATTTTTCTTAAATGATTAATTTCAGGCCAAGACCAAAAAGGCATGATTCCAACAAAAACATAGAAAAAGGCTTGTTGAAGAACCTTTGACACCTTCAGTCACAATACAGAGAAATGAAGCTGTTCTCATGACAAAGGTGACTTAACCGTACCACAGCCTACAAATGCAAGCTTAGCATTTACTTTATTTCTCTTCAAATAACAGCTTTGTCAATAGCATAAGCAGCCAGCATCCAATAACACAGAGAAGGTAACTGTCAGGTGTGATTTCATCATTGTTGGGATAAGCCCAGGAAGACTGCAGTTTCTTAACAGAATCAATAGGCAGCTAATGAGCACTTCAAGGCATGAGGAAAACCCACTGAGGAAAGTACTTCAGCAGTTAAGTAAAACTCTGAAACACATGCTTAAGTCTTATTTATCTTATGGGGATATGAATACAGGCTTAAAGCTGCATGATTTTCTGCATAAACAATGCTTAAAGGTAATTCCAAATTCTGAACTACAAGCTGCTTACTGTGCTTAGCTTAGAAAGTGTTTAAAGTAGGGTATCTTAATTGAAATTAGAAATCCTGCCGAAGTTCTGGCTACCTCCAAATATTACAGAAAACTGATGGAAGCAAAAGGATCCTCTTACTAAACGTGAATTTAAAATGACAATTCATATCTCAAAATTATTTCATACCAGATCATATCATAACTTGGTTCAACTCAAAGAATGATTCTGTAAAATGAGAATCATACCCCTGGTATCCTGGGGTATCATATTTATTTTCCCTCAAAGACTTCTTTATCAAAAGTGCTTGCAAGTTGAAAGTTGGGTTTTTTTTAACTTTGAGCTCAATCTCAACCTGGGATTCGAAAATCAAATGGGATTCTTCTCCTTTTTGCCCGTCACTGATAGCAGTAAAGATTTTTTTCCTAAACTGGATTTGATCCCTGGTGTAACCTCATTTCTTCAACTAAACTCGCAGACAAACTAATACAGAGTTATTTCCTTTAATGGGCTTGCTCTTACACAATTAACTAGACCACAGAAAGAATCTGTAAACCAGATAAAATAAAACCCTAGCAATATGAACAATTCAGTATTGAACTAAGCTTTAAAGAAAAATGGTGGATTATCTGCTTTTGATATTTTCAAATAAAAGTGTGATGCCCTTCTGCAATATTTGTGTTACACAAGCTTAGATTATTGCAGCATATATAGCAGTAACAAAACCAAGCAAGATGATTTTTTTTTTTTTAAACTTTAAATTATACCCGTGTATTAAATTAACACAATTTCTTTTTGATAAACTTAAGGTCTCACCGAGTCCCTTCTTCAGAGGTTATTTCTTTTTTGTTCCCCCATTTACAAGGCAGGCAGGCAGTCTTGTTTCTTGAAAATACAGAAGGTAACAGTTTCTTTGATTGTTCTCTAAGTCATTTTCTGCCCTGCCAACACTTAAGCCAGGAAATTTTCTTACACTTTTTTTTCTCTGGCCTTAATCTTATATCTGTGTACTTATCCTTGCAGTGTTCCCTCATCTTTTCTATTTTTGCTACTTCTCTTCCACATACTTTATCAAATCTAAAACCCAATCCATCCCCAGATTCTAAGGCTGTGGTTTGGCATTACTGTATCTACCATAAAGTTGCCTTGTACCAGATCAGCACCACAATGACTACAAAATGGAAAGTACTGATTTTGTATAAACCTGTTCTGCTTCAGATTTGTTCAAAGTAACTTTTCATTGATGGGCTATATACCAGCTCAGGTATTGTCTATCCATACCACTCTACATTTATGCTTTGTCATGTATTCTGTGTCGAAAGCTAGCATAAAGCTGAAACCAGAGCATAAAGCCAGGATGAATCAGTATCAAGGTTCCTAGTTAACTTGGTAAAAACATAGCTGTTTCATTGGGTCTGATTCAGACCAAAACCATAATTCCTAGTCATCCAGCTATGTACAATATTGTTGATGAGGGACTCACATCACAAGAGGGTCATCAGACCACTGTCCTTGTTAAACAAAATTTTTTTTCCAGTAATTTAAAATAAATTACTTTGTTAGCAAAGAAATAATGTATAAGTCTGAATATGCATATGCACGTGATGAAGAAAGGCAAAAAAATAAAACCAAAACCTGTAAAAGCATAATAATGGAATAAGAAAGTAGAATTCTATATAAATACTATTCAGAAGAGAAATGCACTGTAAACCTAAGATACAGAAATCAAGAGGTACTGCCACGACTGCTTTCTCTAGAATATCTCTGCTTTTCCCAGTACTGTTCTGGATAATAAGGAGTTGACTGCAGCAAACTGGCATAGTAGGTACAACAGGCAATGAAAATCTGTTCAACATATAACAACTTAGGAGAAAAATTTTCCAACCTTACTAATTCTTAAACTGTTATAAACAAAGTATCATAGAGAAGCACAAGGTAACCTCAGTGGCATAAGCCTATAAATTTTCATCTTATACACCAACTATTTGGACACTATTTTCCCACAGTTCACACCATCAGATCTATTTGCTTTTTGCTTACATTTGTGCAGAAGACCATCTTCCACCCTGAACTAAGAAAAGAAAGTGGCCATGCCCCAGCTTTCAAGCACTGGCAAGCTATCATTCTTGTGAAATAAGAGCAAACTGGAAAATATGCCAAAGAAACTCTAATGGCTTAAAATTTATTAGGCTTTACCAGGAAGTCTGTCATCAGTTGCTATTCATTTATCATAACGAACACTAATCTTATCTATCAGCTCTATTATGCAGAAAATAAATGCTGCTGGAAAACAAAAGTGTACAAATTGCACTCCATGTTCCTTTACTTTTAAAGGTCTACCAAAGTGTATATTTCATTTGATAAGGTTAGTGAGAGGCAAACATTTACCCTATTTTATTTTGTTATGCTCCAGAGAGCTATCAAGGAGAGTCTTTGAGCTCAAAGATCTTTCCTTCTGAGTTCTCTTCATCAGACTGTATTTTCACATATCAAGATCTGTGAGATGACAGGTCATATCAGGGACTTTAGTTCCATTAATATCTGATGCGTGATGCAGAAAGCTAGTTAGCAGTTGAGCCGTGCTGCAGGTCACTACTCTACAGAAGTTTGTCAGCCTGAATAGCAACTTGCACAATGCTAATGAGTTACAAGAACAGCAACAGTCATCAATTATGCTTAGTGACAGAGCTTCAACAGCTCAATAACAAACTTTAGAGACCATTTTTTCAATTGTAAATATTTCAGAAAAGGACTGGTTTTTAATGAAATTGAGAGACAAAGCAGTTTTAAGTTTGAGAGTTAGCTAGAATGCTGGTGTTACCTAAGTCTACCTGATCACTCTGTGTTTTCTGAGTGTATACTGAATAATGATTCAACTTGTGTCAGTCACCAACCACAGAACCTCCTCAGCATTTCTTTTTTCAAAGACTCAATCTCAAAAATTCTCACTGTCTCTTCCCCTTCAATTCGCAAGTAAAATTAGAAAAGACGAATGATTAAACACAGCAATGGCAGGAAACATGGTTAAAAATGACAACTTTACAGCTTGTGATTATCTGTTAAATAATGAAAGACAAGTATTATCCATGAGACAATTGGAGGCAGCACCTGGGTTGGGGTTTCACTCTTAAAAGACTTTACAAACGGAGATCAAAAGAATCTGAAGATTCACATATTGTTAAAATGTGTCAACCTCTAACAGAATTTAATAACTTATTTACATTTCTTTGTAGCCAACAATAAAGCATGATTTCTCAAAACATTAAGTAAATTATATAAAAATATCTCTTCTGGTAAATAGATTTTACCTTTTTTTAGTTCAAAACTACTGAAGTCTTGAAAGACAATGCAAGTTATTCATATGATGTATTTTGGGAATCTGAAATTTAATATTCAAAATTACACCCAACTCTTTTGATGGTCTGTTCAGAGAAAGCGGTGGTTCCCTTAAAATAAGCTGGAAGGCAAGTACATGGAGAAGGCACTGTGAATTTCTCTGATATTAAGCAAATAGTAGATTCGAGCCTTCAACTGCTTAGGGTGAAAAAAGTGATTCCCTAACTTACACAAGAACTATATCAGAACTGGAAAATAATCTCAGATCTTCTGAGATCAGCACCTGAATCATATGATCTCATTTCCTTTTCCCTCCTGTTGCTTTACTTTTGGAACTTTTCCCTGCAGTGAAGCTTTGGGATGTTTGTTTTTGTTTTTTTTTTTAAGAATTTAATAAAATCCCAAGAACGGAAACCTTATTTATATATGTTTTTTTATAATCACATCAAATGCCAATTTTTCAGTTCTCCAGCAAATGCAGGTACTGAACACACACTGTCATGTATCAACCTCTAATCTGAATCTCAATATTTACAAAGAAATCCATTTTTATTGCTCAGATGTACAGTACACAATTTTACTTATTTATGATTCTCTTCAGAAACACTATACCAACTGTAAACACAGTAATTTCTGCTGATACTAAAACACCTCGTTATTTGTGTACCATTAACCCTTATCTTGACGATTCTCAGAGACAACTTAGCTCTTGGAAAGTTAGCAAACATCACTATGTTAACTGGGAAAGTACTATCAGGATGAGAAGCAAATGACCTGACTGCTAAAAAAACCCCCACAAAAATCCCCCAAAACAAACAAAAGAACTCTCCTAAAATATATATGGCCAAAATGTAATAAAAGAGGACACTAGAGTCAGTTTTATAACAAACATGGGTAATTCCTTCCACAGTCACTAGAATAACATAAGTGTAGAAAACTAGAAAACTCTTCCATATTGATATTTATACATTTTAAAAACTAGGTATTAGGACAGGGGGAAGAAAACAGTAAAAAGTAAATACATGAGAATATTCTTAAATTCAGAATACATACATGCATTAAAGTCTTGTTCTTGAAACAATTAATATGACTCTTTAGACATATATACAACCAATTTTCAAGTTATTGCATAGAGGAAGGAGACTTCAATGTATTATTAATATTATCAAATATTATCATTAAGATTTTACCAACAGGAAAATCTCACAGCTTAGGCTTCAAGAATGTGCCGATGAAAAAAACCAAGTGAAACTCTGTGAACAAAAGAACTTCTAATTGCTTCACAGGGAAGTGCTTGTGTACCTTTAAGAAAAAAATTTTGCAAACTAGGCGGTCTCCCATTTTCAAAATGTATGTAACAGTGAAACTTTATTGTATTTAATTCTTCTACCAATACAGATTTATGTGTCCCTAATACTCAGAATGCATACTTTCCATATACTGAAGGAGAAATGGAACAGGAATTGAGACATCTGTAAGAAAAAAATTGTCAAAAGCATTTGATCAGCAACAAACAAGGTATTATAACATAAATTCCATCCCTTAAGAGATTAACAATATCTTTCACCTCAGATTTTGACCAACTAAATGGAAGTCTAGCCATGAACCTGTTCAGCCTATGAATCAATCAACAGCATAAGCAAAGCAGTTATGTTTGTCTATATACTTAGGTTGCAACTTTCCACTAGTGTGAAAGTGGCCATCCCTAAATCATGCTCCTAATGCAATTTTCTGAAACACAAAAATTAAAGTACTTTCTGTTTCCTCAGTTCTTAAGCAACTCCTGCTTCTACTGCCGTAACATTGTCCTTGTTTTCAGGTACACTCTTAATTTCTCCAAACCAGCAAAAATTCCTTTTGCAGTTTATGTTTTTCATCTAGCAAAAATAAAATCAAACCTTTTTTGGCTTTTACTCTTTCTTTTGCCTTTCATATTCGAATCTGAGCATCTCCTGAAGCTGAATTGCCTTTCTCATTTGTCCAACTTCTATTGCCAAATTGCCTATACTAAAATATTTCATGTGATCGACAGACAGGACAAATGTAAGACAACGTTATCACCTTTTGCCAGTATTAATTTGCTCTCAAGACAAATTTGAATTCAGTCCAAAGAAATGTAGATAGATGATTTTTGGCAGGGATAAATTAAAAGAAAAAACAAAACATAAAGCAAATCTTGTTGGTCACTTGTTGTGGGTAATGTGGTTCTTCACAATTGAAGTTTGCACTATATTGGCAGAATGATATTTTTAGCAAAGATTTAATTTGTGTTTACAATATATTCAACACCTAGCACCTTTCCATTCTACGCTTCTACAGGTCACTTCATTTGTGGAAAGACAAAACCTTCAGTGTTACTAATAAAAAATGGGGGAAAAAAAAGAACAAAACAAATACCTAAAATATGTTTGACAAACCGCGAATTTCTCAAGCGGAGTAAAGTTAAATCTAGAAAAGTATATTAGAACATGGCAACACTGACAACCTTGAAATCCATCATATATATTGCCAAATCAGCCAATATATTTCTTACAGAAGAGAAGATAGTTCCACTTTCTCAATTGCAACATCACAGCTACATTCACAACTTAAAACAAACGTTAACATGTCAAACTTGCATCATGCAGGAATTCATTCACACGTTAAATTGTAATGATGATATATAAACTCATATACTCACGTGTACATAAATATATGTGTATTTGTACACTGGCATAAGTTACTGTCAGTGTATGCATGTTATCTGTTATATTACTTTTACAACACATTGACTTCTTATACACACGACAGTGGTCTTTCTCTATGCAAGTATAAACTGTGTAGAAAAGAAATCGATCAGATTTTATCATTGAAAAAGTTGGTGAGCAACCATGAAGTTTTCAATAAACTTTATTGCTGTATATGTGATAGATATCATCCACACATATTATATATATCTGCAGAGACTATACACATTTTCATAGGATAGAAAACACTACCGTATGCAACTATTTGAATATATTCATACATGTATTTCCTCATAACCACATTGTCATCTTGATCTTTATCTTGAATTCAATACTTGAGCAAAATGTACAGGAAAATTATCTCTTAAAACATTAGAAAAGTGAAAGCCCATAATTGTCTTGTAGGCAATTTTGGACAATAGCTTCCGTATTTAGTGAATGAAATAGAAGAAATATTGGGTTGGGGGTGTGTGTGTATGGGTGGATGTGTTAAAGATTACAGGTTCTTTTAAAAACAAAGAGAAATTAATAGATTTTAAAATACTTTCATTTGAATATTGTTGTTGTTAAATGCTGATTTTTCAACATTAGGAGAAGCAGATTCTGAGACATTTTAAAATCTAATTCCATTAAAAATAGATTTAAAATTTGACTTTCAAAATATACATGAGAAGTCACCTATTAAAATTTATACTAAAATTCAGCGCTAATTTCCACAGATAAAAGACACCATAATTAAGCAATTAGAGTTATAAATAATCATTTCACATCTGCAATGCAATCAACTATTAAGAAAACTCCTCATTTGGGAATAGGAGGTGGAGCATAAGGAGAGCAAATTCACAAAATGTACTCAAAAATCTCTGATACTTTAAACCAAATGAATTTGCCAGGTGACAAAGCAATATAAAACTTCACTGAAAGGTTGTATCATGTCTCTGCGGAAAGGTCTTTTCTTCCATGTTAACTGTCTCATGGTAGTTTCTTAACTTCCTTCGAACCAAAAACGGGGAAAGAGAAATAGTATCCCAACAGCTGAAGTAAAGTAAGCATATCAAAATACATGCAATGGCCTTATTAGTTCAGTTTTGACAGGTTGCTAAACAGTAACTCAGAGTGAAGAGCTGAAAACATTCCACAATTAATTACCTCGATATGCACTCCCTGAACTAGAGCCTGCAAAAGAATTGCTGACAGTACAAAATTCGCATTCCAGTGCTCCTCCCGCCTCTCCCAATTTACAGGAGAATAGAAAATCATGAACAATTGATACACTCTGTTAGCTCCTATCATGGAGGGTGAGCTCACATGTAGCCTTAGGGGTATCTTATACAGTTTAATGCTGAAAATAAAAGGTAATGTTCTTGGCGAAGAGCTAGGGGGATTACATTTGGAAGGCTTGAAGCAGCTTTGAATTGTAGTCAATAAAAAAGAACCAAATAGTAATTTTGTAATTTAACTGTGCTGGTTATGCCCAATGAGTCCGACACTTGTGAAATAAACCGTGTAAATAGAAAAATGGCTTAACTCTTTCTGCAATTGCAGTGTATTTTCTCCCTTCTTTTTCCTTCCTTCCCTTGTTTCTTTGTTTCAATAATACTACATGGTTACTTTCTCCAGTTTACTCTCTTGGGACAACTCATCATTCAAAGAGAAACTAAGCCTTTTTGAAATAGCTTTTTTAAATTTGTTCTGTGTTGTGGACAATGACGACCATGCCAACAGAGCTTGTAAAGATAAATGCCTAGCGACTGTTCCAAGCAAATTAAATGGGTGGCTCGGTATTATATGCTGGTCCTATGGAAACTCTACAGTCAAGGTGACTCCCCTTCTGAACACAGTGTCTCCCCTACACCACGACTTAAGCTGACGTGCGCAGTCCTATCAAATAGAAAATAAGTAAGATTATTTCTTCCCTTGTTTCTGGTCAGCTTTACAGAGGTGAAATGGACAATGGCCCCTACCGATTCCTCCAATTCTTTGGCAACCCTACTGCCAAACTGCACAGCTCTTGTGCTCCAGATAGAATCACGTTGATGATAAATAGATTAGGCAAGATTCTATTCTGAAGTCCAAAAGCACCTTGTGTCTGCAGTTACCGGTATGTGAACAAAGAAAGGTAGAAAAGGAGACCACTGAGTTCAGCCAGTATGGCCGTTTCAGCATTGAACTAGGCATGTATTCCAGTATGCTGCAATAATAATAAAAATAAGCCTTGTCAAGAAGCAAGCCAGCTCCACTATCTGATTACATGATTAATCACTACATGATTAATTTGCCTGCCACTACTTAAATTTAACATTTTTACAATTAAAACAGGAATTACTTTGGTTTCCATAATACAACTACAGAAGATATACATTATTAACCACTTCCTTAATTGTAATAATTTTTATGATTTCTCAAATTACTGAACCATGAAATGTATTCTAAATTCTCCAAGCAATTCCAAGTGGAGGTAAAACTAAATTATTTTTTCAAAACTGTACCCTTATAATTACCTCACAGTAGTAAATTATTCAGATTATCATTGTACTGATTTAATAAGATCATAACCACATTCAGCCTCATTTAGAAAATTACAGAACACTACAAAAACTAGGTTATTCTCCACTCTGTCACTGGTTGCAACACTGACTTTATGTTCACACTCTAGATTTTTGGCAGTTTATTAGGAGTAGTTTGATTCTGGTGAAAACTCTTAATAAAAGGTAACATTAAAAAAACCCCATAAAAATTCCAGGTAATTGCATATGTTTTTACTGGTGAAATTATTCAAAATCAGCAGTTTTCTGGATTTTTTTTTAATTTTAATTATTGGCTTTAGAGGGAACATGTGTTCAACTAATTCTGAAAATCCTACCTGAACTATCTCAAATGCTTGCTGTTGTTAGTATCTACTTAGAATCTAATTTTACATTTCAAATCACTACTTCCTTTGCTTAAGAAGAGGTATTTAAAAAAAGACTAAGAGATTTTTCCTATAATACACAAAACTACACATACAGATAAGAACTCCTGCTTCTTCTCCTCTGGCCCTGGAGTCCACAGGAGCAGCAGAATAACAGAACCAGGCATGTAGGGCTTTGTCTTACAAAATAGAAAATCTGTTTGAATCTGCACGTGTTGAAAAATAAATTAATGCTGGGTGATTACTCCCATGATTGTGTTATTACACACACGATAAGCCCCACCACAGTGACTTCCTCTTGTGACTGTCTTTTTAAAGCAAAGCTCGCATAACTACTGTGCTGCATGTGGAACGCAGCCAGCAGATACGCTCAGTGACCACCCACTGGACCTTGGAGGCAGACTTGAAAGTTCCAATGAAGCTTTGGCAGAAAATGCATGGAGTTGCTCAGCTGTCCAAGATGATATCTGGATAGCAGCAGATTTTTATTTTGGAACCGCAGCACCTAATCTAATCTTCGTTCCACTTTAAGCCATTGCATCTTTTTTTTTGCATGAGACTAGAAGGTGGGTCCCTACACTTCCATTATTTTGAAAACTGGGAGTTAGATGCTTTTGGCAAACAGGAGTCTGATGCCTTGTTTAAAACAATATATTAATATAAAGCTTGTTCTTTTATTGGTGATCTTACTATCAGTCTCAAGATAGAGTATAGTTTTTGAAAAGTGTTTTTAAAAATCCTAATTTTCTGTTCCTTAAAGTAATCACATTGAACACTGACAGATCCCTAAAAATTATATTAACTAATCACTTTAATCTCCAGAAGAACCAAGCTGTAAGTTTTCACAGTGCTTGGAAGGAAAAAAAAAGTGAATGTAGTTTTAAATATAAAACTACAAGTGAATATAAAATATAAAATATATA
>NW_009221286.1:0-4094 GCF_000690835.1 Fulmarus glacialis | reverse complement strand
GTGGGTGAGCCCCGGAGCTGGCTGTCTGGCAGGTTGGGTGCCCTGTGTCAAGTCAGGTGGGTCCTCGTTTGAAAACGGCACACCAAAAATGACGCTGTGCATCAACCAATCGTGGGTCACCGAGGGGGAATACGTATGTTTCCCACTTGTCTCTTCCCATTTTTGGCGCAACACCTGAGAGGGGAGGAAGGGGGAGATGGCACTAAGCTTCCATGACCAAGGCGGATCGCAGGAGCCAGGTCAAGTCCTGCTGGGTGTCTCTTGTCCAACCTGTTTTAAGGAATGGAGGCGCTTCCTCCCTACCCTGATGTGCGAGGCAGCGGTGTGACACACGGGAGTGGCTATCGGCAAAAGGCTGTCTCAGGAATACCCCGTCTTCTGCTGTCTGCTGGAGTAAAGCTAGGAATTTGCGTCAGTTATCACAGAGAAACAAGAACCAAGTTCTCATCTTGGCCTTCACTTGCAAAAAATAAATGAAAGGGCCTCTAACTGCAGATAGTTGCTGTTTTCGGTTTATTGCTATCCTCAGTTTGAGCCACTATGTGAGAACAGAAACAACAGAAATAAGCATCGTGCTCACCCTTATTGTCTCCTGACTAAAGTACAGTTCTTGTTTCCTACCGTCTTAAAGTTCCTACTTCTCAAGCTTACCTGAACTTACTTCTATGCTAAGGGATTTTTTTTTTTTAATAGTTATTGTAGTTAGAAAAGACAGTCTTCTATGCAGCTATTAAGCTTTTTCCTTCATTTTCGAAAGCGCAGCTGTGCAAGTAATATATGTTTGTCTACCTTCAAAATTACTTGCCTGTAGCATTGTTTTCAGAATGATTTTCACTGCTGCTTTGCTGGTGTGAAGAACGCAGTGTTGTATTCCGTGTCATCTTTCATCTCTTCATTATTGTCCATTGAAAAGTGTACATCTCCTGGAGATACTTTTTGTGTAGATCTTGGAGCAGTAGTAGCACTGTAAAAACAGGTCTCTCTTTCACAGAATTTGTTTGGAATGAATATGTGTTTATTTGGCCAAAAACAATTGGTGGGAGAGGTAGTGTATATGCCGTCTTTAAAATGCTGCTGAAGGTTTGGGGTTTTTCTGACTCAAACCTATTAAGGTTGAAATACTTTCAGCCATGGATGTTTTACAATATTTCTGATTGTGGGAATGAAGAATGTGAATGCTGCTTTCTGTTTGTAGAAAAATTTTTGCAAGCCTTAAAAAATGAAAAGGGTGGCTGCGGTTTCTAGAATTTATCCTTCATGCCTTTATTTCTGTTAGGAACTCTGCCTGTTTGTATTGATTTTCACGTGCTTCAAACTTTGTAAGTACAATAGCAGTGCCCTGCCATGATGTTACTTCTGTGGATTGGAAGAAAGAGCACTAAACAAAGTTTATGGGACCGTCTGCTCCTTTTAAACTCCCACCCAAAGTTTATCTAATGTTGTGTAGACACGTACATTAGGAGTAGATGAATCTCTTCTTAAAAGTACTAACTTTTTTCCTCTATAAAGGTCAGAGGATGCTGAATCAGATGCAGACCTCTCTACCTTTGCCCAGGTGAATCACACCTAAGCACGTGTTGTAAATTCTAACAAAAGTTAATTGCAACTAGCATGATTGATGCCTGTATTGTAAATAAAACTTGCTTTAATAAGTGGATGTTACCGCTAAATAATTTTTAAATAGTGCAGTAGACAAAACTCCTATGAAGGATGATATATTTCACCTGACAGACAGTGTTCAAGCTTCTGCTGACTACATCAGTTGTCAGGAAACTTAAATTTGCTATAAAGGCCTCCACTTTCATATCTTAATATTCTTAAGCATCTGCCAATTGAAACAGTTCGAGCTGTTTATAGTCTGTTATAGTCTGACTTGAAGTTGGGCTGCAGAGATGTGGTACATTTGTAATCTCTGTTGAAGCAGAATAAGGACGGAGAAGGGCAGGATCCAGGACTTGCATCTAGGAGTATCTCCACTATTTTAATGGACTTGGGAACTCCTTAACTACTCTGAGATCACATATATAAGGTTTCTTCGGCTGATCTACCTGTTGCAGTTAGGCCTGACTGGTTGAAAAGCAGTGGGCTCACAGTGAATATGTTATTGCTGAGTTAGGGTTGAACTTGGAGAAAAATGGTTGTACCTAACTCTTGCTGTCTGGTTGAGACTCTTGCTATAGTTATGGTGCAAAAATGGTTGTACCTAACTCTTGCTGTCTCTTGCTATAGTTATGGTGGAAAGAAACTGCTAGGTAAAATAACCTTCTTGTTACACGATATGGCCTATGCTGCTGAAACATAATCATGTTGTATACGTAAAATTGTATTTTGCTAATATTTCATATATTTGAAATGCTGACAGTTCTTTGATAGCTGACAGTTCATTCTGAACAAAGGGAGGCTATCAAACATACTGCATGTCTGCAGAGTGCTTAGCAGACAAGATGTTTATGTAGTATTGAAAACTTTTCCCAGCTATAAATATTTTCTTTCCAGATATAATAAAGGAGCAAAATCGAGAGTTAAGAGGTACGCAGAGGGCTATAACCAGAGATAGAGCAGCACTCGAAAAACAGGAAAAACAACTGGTAAGTAGAGCAGGGAACTTTATTTTACTTTTTAAAAACAAACGCATGCCCCTGATATAACAGAAAACTTGCAAAGTGCTGAAGATACAACTCAATGTATAATAATTGAACAGTAAAAAAGTTGTCTTCCCCTTTTTGACTTCTCAGTTACTAAAACTGTGGCGGAAAAAATTTACTATCTAAAAGTGATTCTCAGTCTTTAACATAGGGAAAGCCTGAAACAATGTGTTTAGATTAAATAACCACATTCATTTTTCCCTTCCATTCTTAGCATTCTCTATCCTTCTGAAGGTTTTTTTTAACAGGCTTGTAAATCAGTGGTCTTGTAATGGAAAAACTAAAAGAAGTGTCAGTGCTATCATATGTTACTATGACTCTGCAGTGGAAGAGAGTACTTGAAAAACCCTAGGGTATCATGAATACCCCATAGGGTTGTTATTTTCATTCATATAGAACTTCCTAAAACTAGCTAATAATAGTAAAACTATCTGCCTAAATTAAGATCTATTTAAAATTTAGTGTGTGAGCTATCAAGTATTCAGTGAATGGATGCTGCACCTGTGTGGCAGTATAATTGGATAAATGGAGGTGACAGATGGTGGGGTTTGATGCATGAAGACATGCTTAGACTGTGGGAAAAGCTATGCAAATCCAGCCACTGTTTCAGTAGCTATTGGGGTGTTGTTTCATGGCAGCAGGTCACATGAATACCAAGAGCTGGGAATAATAAACTAAAAGAGGTCAGAGAAATTGTTTCTGGAATCCTTGAACATGTAAGATATAATAGGTTACTCATAGATAAGGCATTTTTCAGTATGAAATATTCTGACTTTGGAAATAACCTTAATTTTCATGAATACTCAGGTTGAAGTTTTGATTACTTACTACAGTAAATTGTTTCAGGAATGTTGGATTTCTGAGGAGGAGAAGAAGAAAGAAGTGAAATATGTCTTTGAAAAAGTTAAAATTTGCTGTTAGGATGAGAGAATCAATGGACAATAAATATTAATTTTTAGAGTCACATCAGATGAAAAAGGACCAAGGGCTTGTCAGTCAATCTCAGAACATTTTGTTATGTACTCTCTTCAGAAAGACTTTTTTTCCTGAACTCTGAGGTACTACTCCGATAAAACCTAGTTCTATTAGTTCTGTGTATAAAAATACCTTAAAGTGTGCAGGCAGTTCTGTTTCAGTTCAGTAACCTGATATGACTATATGTATTTTGATTTTTTTTTTTTTCCTAGAAGAACATAATTGACTTTAGTAAGCTTGCCCCAAACCTCTTAAAAGCAAATAATGTATTGCAGCTCTTTACCCAAATTCTTCTTAATGAAGAATTATCTCTATATAGGGTTTGATTTCTGCAGCTGGATTATCTGCAGTGATTTAGCAATGGTTGATGTAGGTTTGTATTTCGCTTTGAAAATCAGGTTATAAATGCTACTTAGGTATTTCATCTCAGTGAGAAAAATCCCTATTTTAGAATGTTTGCTGTTAAAACTAGAG
>NW_009221285.1:65858-66215 GCF_000690835.1 Fulmarus glacialis | reverse complement strand
ATGATTCTATGATTCTATGATTTATCCATTGTTGCCTCCTGTGTGCGTGTGTGTGAATTGATGGAAGTACCTGCTAGCAAATACAGTCTGCTAAAATCTTGTGATCTATCTTAAGATCGTGAATGAACCTTAGACTGCTGCCAAACACATATAGTCCCTTAGACATATACCGTTGACCAAGTCTGGGACTAGGGGTAGATCTAGCTGGGTCTACTCTGAACCTGGTGACTCAACAGGAGGGTCTCCTTACCCTTTTTGTGTTAGACATAAACCGTTGTCCAAGTCTGAGACTAAGATTGGATCCAGCCGGGTCTTCTCTGAACCTCATGACTCAACGGGAGGGTCTCCCTTAACCTT
>NW_009221285.1:42633-65720 GCF_000690835.1 Fulmarus glacialis | reverse complement strand
GTCGCGCTTTTATAAATTTCTATTAAAATCACTTTCTGCTAATACCGTCGACAGCGATTCTTTGAGCGGCCTCTAAACCACTCATTCCTGACACTCCCTCGCAGGTCCCGGGCTACGTCCCGGGGTGCGCTGCCCCCCCAAACCCTGACACAGGGGCTCTCTGGGGCGGCTGCTCCCTTATGACTGCACAGTCTCCTGTGCCAGCTCAGCCCTTGTGTGTTGACGCGATGTCACCATGGCGTCACAAACACGGACCTTATTTTAGTGGGTTTTGGGGAGGCTCGGGTGTCACTTTGCCTTCGACTGCGTGTAAGCCAGGAAGAAGCCGGACAAGCGTGCGAAAAACACATCAGAGATGAAAAGAAAGGCAAAGAAGCAGGTAGGAGCGGGGTGCTTCAGTGTCACCCCAACCTCTCCTCCCCTCAGGGGATCTCGCCGGGTTTCTCGGCCTCCCCAGTTGACCCCTTTGCCCATCCCCTCATCATGCAGAACTTCTGGAAGACATGCCAGGGCTTGGTGTGCAAGATGGAGAAGTGGCAGCTGATGGTGCTGCTCTTCCTGTCAAGCCTGAGCCTGTGGGGCCTCTGCATGCTCGTGTTGCCCTGCACCCCCAGCTTGTTGGCCATACTGAGTCTGGGCATCTTCCTGGCCTGGTGGCCCGACATCAAGGCAAAGGTAGGTGTCCGTCTTGATGTCACCCCAAACACCTTCTATGATTCTATGATTCTATGATCTGGTGGCCCAACATCAAGGCCAATGTAGGTGTCCGTCTTGGTATCGCCCCAAACACTCCCTGGGCAGGGGTTAGCCTGGGGCAGAGCCCATCCCCCGGGTGCTCGGGAGGGGCCTTTGGGAGGGAGCAATGAACAGGGGCCATTGCCCACTGCTCTGGACCCACTGAGCCACCTCCGCTCAGGCACCAGGCCAGGGACACTCTTGTCCCTGTAACTCCAGTTACCCTTCCCAGCATCCTTGTTTCCTGGGCAGGGGCTCTCCTGGCTGAGGGGAGACATCCTGCACTAACCCAGGGCTTGCTTTCTGGGAGCAGGGGACCTCTGTGGGGAAGAGCTGCTGGAGAAGCAGGAGGAAGGACCCGATAGGTGAGCAGCCCCCTCCTAGAGCTGCGCCGGGCTCCACAGCGGCTCCCTGCCGAGAGACGCCATTGCACCTGGAGCCCCCGTGATGCCTGCCCTTGCTCACTCTCCCTCTGCCTCCTCCCCCAGGAGCCTCCGTCCCCTGGGAAGGCATGGAGGGGTCTACAGAGAGCCTGAAGGCAGGGTAAGGAGAGCCCTTCCCTGCAAGGAGGCAGCCCTCTCTGGAAGCCCCTGGCTGGGGAACTCCACTCGTGGGTCACTCTGCCCCATGAAGCTGCCTCGTCGCCCTGGGGAGGCTGTGGGTGGGCGACAGCAGGATCCGGCACAGATCCAGGGCCTTGGGTCAGCCCTGATCCCCTGAGGAAGTCAAGGAAGGAAGGGATGGGCTTGGGAGGTAAGGGAAGGGGGAATGGCTTGGAGAGGGCCATAGCAGCCCCCACAGTCCAGCCAGTATTTCTCTCCACAGCTGGGGGAAGCCCTGTGGAGGAGAATGGTAGGAAAGCAACTGCGGTGGGGAGGAAGCAGGCTCTGCAAGGGAGCATCCCCCCGGGAGACAGGAGACATGGGTCAAGGTCGAAATTTGAGTGCTGACACCAACTCAGTGCTCCTCAGGAACCAGCCATCCATCACCAACATGGAGGAGCTCACCAGATCCCTGATGGAGTCCCTGGACATAACCCAAATCTGCCTCGACCTGCTGGGAAAGCTGAAGGAAACTCAGGATAGCAGCGCTCCAATCCTGAATGAAATCACCTCAGGCCTTACAATCTTGAGACTGACGTAAAGCAAAATCTCTGATGAGGGGGATCTAGCTCCAAATCTGTCAGCTACGGCACCTCTGTGCAGTGCAGCATGAAGCAAACGAGAAAATAACACAAGCTCCCAGTCCAAGACGGAGCAGTTTTAAATCTGTGTTCTAAAACCTTGCTTGCAACAGAGAGTACTTGAAATATACAGTGCTGCATGCAAAATCCCTTTGCCCCACAGGCAAAGGCTTGCAGGAGCTAGGAAATACTGCCCTAATAGTGTTGAGGGAAGACAGTTACCCATCACATGCTCATTTTGCTGATGATGCTGGTGCTTAATGCAGAATAGTTGCCCTAGTGACCTTGCAGACTTCATGAGATTAATTCTCTTGGGCTGAAAGTGGGCAATTTGCAACATTTAGGCATTGTTCTACTCTTTTCTTCTTTGAAAAGAATACAGATATCTCAGAGCACTTCTCTGTCCTATTCCTTACTATTGCTGTGGCTCTATGCCAGCAAAAAATAGTGTTTTAGCCTCTCATTGTGATCCTGCGCCAAGTACAGCAGTATGAAGGAAGCATCAACATAATCAGCACAATGTAGCGTCTCTGAGCCAGCAGGGATATGTCACAGCTTTATGTAGAATTCCCTATCTTTTTATTTTATTATAGAGACCACAGACTGGGATATTATGGGTCACTTAAAGGTCATGTTACAAAAAGCAGCTTCTTTTTGGAAAGATGAGCCCCTTTTTAGTATGCTATTAGATTATTTTCCTTCTTTCAGTTGACTGCATGAAGGTGCAGGATGAATGCTTGTTTTCTGAATTCCTTAAAAATCTTCTCTCCTTCCTGTACTTTTCCCTCTTTGACACCTGTTCGGAAAGAGGAACTTCTGCAGCTTAGACAAAGATTTATCTCCCTGGTCCCACAAATATAACAGTCTTAGGCTACTCTGTTAAATGATGCACCCAGTGAAAAGCAGTAAGGCTTGGACTCCTATGTGCCTAAATTACATGTATATATCAGATTTGTGCTTCCAAGTCATGCTTGTACGTGTGAAATTTTCATACTTACTGTAACACTTGAATTCCATTACAAAGCATTTCTTATCTCAATAGTTCCATCTTGCTTGTCTCTCCTTGCACACCTCAAGGACCCTCATTTCATACTGCATGAAATGATATGCACATAGACTCTTGTCTCCACCAAAAGCCAGTGGAATTTAGTTACTGGCATTTCTTGTATTCGTAGGATTCTCTGTGCAAGATCTTGAGCTACGATCACTAGGGTCTGAGTCAGTGACCAGTATTGCTGCCTCAGCTATAAGTTTACAATGAATGTCAGAGATACGATGATGTTCTGTGTTTCTGAACTAATGATGGACGATATAGCCACTCACTGTAGTGCTGTGGTTCTAATTTTACATTGTACCAAATGATAATGCAGCTACTTGCGTCTAGAGAACAAGTCTTACGAGGAGTGGCTGAGGGAACTGGGGTTGTTTAGTCTGGAGAAAAGAGGGCTCAGGGGAGACCTTATCACTCTCTGCAATTACCTGAAAGGAGGCTGTAATGAGGTGGATGTTGGTCCCTTCTCCCAAGTAACAAGTGACAGGATGAGAGGAAATGGCCTCAAGTTGTGCCAGGGGAGGTTTAGACTGGATATTAGGAAAAATTTCTTCACTGAAAGGGTTATCAAGCATTGGAACAGGCTGCCCAGGGAAGTGGTTGAGTCACCATCCCTGGAGGTATTTAAAAGATGTGTAGATGTGGCACTTAGGGACATGGTTTAGTGGTGGACTTGGCAGTGTTAGGTTTACAGTTGGACTCGATGATTTTAAAGTTTTTTTCAAACATAAATGATTCTATGATTCTATGTCTCTATGATTCTACTTGTTGCTGGATCACTCATACTTCCCTTGATACTACATTTTTACACTCCTGCATTCTTTCTGGCCCAGTCCTCCCCGCTCTTTGCTGCCTGGACATGTTGTGGTTCTACCACTCTCCTTCTTAACTTCTGTTTCTCTCTCTAAAGCTGGGACAATCCTATCTGATGACATTTTTGTTCCACCAGCACAAAAGAAGAGCAACAGTGTGAATTTATCAAGGGTGAAATTATGCCTGACCACCCTGGTTGCCTTCAGTGGCTTGGTGGACAAGGACAGAAAAACGGATGTTGTTTAGCTTGAATCCAGGAAGGCTTTGACACAGACTTCCAGAGCATCACAATAACCAAACTGGTGAAATATGTACTATACAAATGGTGAAAAATTGGTTGAACCACCATCCTTAAGGGGTTGTGATCGGCGGAATGAAGTCCAGCTGGTGGTGGTTACTAGTAGTGTCCTGCAGGGATCAATATTGGGCCCAGAAATGTTTAATGCCCTCATTATTGAGCTGAACACTGGGATGGAGTACACCTTCAGGTAATTTGCAGTCCATATCCAATTGGGAGGAGCAACCGATACACTGGTGGGCAGAGCTGTGAATCAGAAAGACCTCAAGAGTTTGGAGAATGCTCTGACAAGACCCTCAAGAAGTTCAAAAAAGGCAAATGAAAAATCCTGCATCTGGGATGAGTTAACCCCATGCAACAGTGCAGGCTGGAGGCCAATTGGACAGAAAGCAGCTCTGCAGAAAAGGACCTGGGGGTCCTGGTGGACAGCAGGTTGAACATGAGCCAGCGGTGCTCATGTGCTCATTCCCTACTGGGAATGGTCCCTGGATCATGCTAACTTCTGAACCATGTTTGGGCATTGTTTGGGAGAATACTACTTGGCAAGTGCCTGAAACATGCCAAGGACACTTCACAATTTAACAGTATAGATGATTATGTGCCAGTGCCTGGGAATGATCCCTGGCAGCATTTAATTTATTAGTATAGACCTAAGCTTTAAGTCTGCAAGTTGAGAGAGAGAGAGAGTGTCAACATGAGGTTCCCATCCCACAAGCAGAAATGGAAGAGAGGAGTGTATTTCAAGGGTTCTTTTCACCCCAAATCCCTCATCTTAAAGGTTTAATAGTAATGCTCACACTGTGAGGTGTAGTGATAGCTTCTTTGGCATTGACTTCATGAAAGATTTAGGCAGTACCACCCAGCACCAGTCTGAAGCAGGGGCAGGTCATCACTTCCTCAAGGTTTCATTTCTGTGTCTTCCTCCCTGCTGACCAAAAGCATCAGATGCTCCCTTAGCTCTAGTCTATTCCTGTTCAAACACAGTTTGTGTCACTTTTTTTCTCCAGCCTACAAATCATGTGTGGGTGGTTTTTGAAAAACTGCTTGGTTTGCCCAAGATTTCCAGATGTGTAACATACCCTTTATTAATGAAAGGTCCTGGCACTACTGTACAAGTATTTACATGTGGGTCATGAATGGGAACAGTATCATAGGACTTTTCATCAAGGATCGATGCATGCCTGAAAGTCTCGGGTATGACCATTTGCACCATGAAACTCAGTCATGGGACAGCCAAGGTTTTCCAAACAGCCTCAGACTTAATACATTTTCACAATAAATCTAATGCTTTTGGGAATCATTGGACTTAGCCTATATATGGCAAAAGCTGCTGTCATCTGGGTAATCCCCATGCTGCAGAGTGACCCCTCCTTCTTCTACCCGAGGAGGCAGCTGGGGCAAGCTGCCCCTCTTGCTCCCCCGCGGGTGGCCCTGACTGCTTTCCCTTTCTTCTGTTTTTGGGAATAAGGCTGCTCTGTTCTGAAACATATGACTGTAATCGTATGCAAGTGCCCATGGACTATTACAATATATATTAATTTAAACAGGAATGAGATTAGGTTTACAAGCTATCCCCTCCCCCATTGCATATTTGTTACAATTTCCTGCTATTGTTGTAGATTTCTTTTACAAAGCAATAGAAAACTTTGATGTAGAATTAACTGAACCTGTTTTACATATTCAGTTTTTGTTGGCAGTGGTTTTATGCTCCTGGCTTTGGTCTCAATGCACTACGTACACTGAATGGGAATTTTCAAACATTAATATATACATTTTAAATAAGGAAGAAAATATAAACTCTAAGCCCACCTACTGCTTGTATGGCAAGATTTAATAGGGTGATTTCTTAGCATGCAGGAGCATGGACTTAATTATGAAAGTACTGTAAATCCACTAGTGCTTTACAGTTGGTTTTACATGCACACACATACACACATATTCGTGTATGTACAGAAGCTTCTATAATGAGTGAGAAAGAATTAAATTTGTCAGATGCTTGCTCTCAGAGAAACCGGTAAGAAAAGTCTGTGCAGGTGTATGCAATTGAGATGGCTAGAAGGGAGTGAGTAAAAAAAAAACCCCACCTACTCTGTTTCTTTCATTTTGTTTTGACAAAGTGTGCAAAAAGGTTTATTTCTTAAGGTATTAAATTTAGAAAATTCTTCACGCTTTCAGAGCAAAAAGTATAGGTATGCATTTTTCGTGGTTTAACACCAGCCAGCAACTAAGCACCACACAGCCGCTCACTTGCTCACTTGGGGGAGCGAATTGGAAGAGTAAAAGTGAGAAAACTCGTGGGTTGAGATAAAGACAGTTTAATAGGGAAAGCAAAAGCCGCACACACAAGCAAAGCAAAACAAGGAATTCATTCGCTCCTTCCCATCTGCAGGCAGGTGTTCAGCCATCCCCAGGAGAGAAGGGCTCCATCACGCATAACGGTTACTTGGGAAGACCAACGCCATCACTCCGAATGTCCCCCCCTTCCTTCTTCTTCCCCCAGCTTTTATTGCTGAGCATGATGTCACATGGTATGGAACATCCCTTTGGTCAGTTGGGGTCAGCTGTCCCCACTGTGTCCCCTCCCAACTCCCTGTGCACCCCCAGCCTACTCGCTGGTGGGGTGGGTTGAGGAGCAGAAAAGGCCTTGACTGTGTGTAGGCACTGCTCAGCAGTAACGAAAACATCCCTGTGTTATCAACACTGTTTTCAGCACAAATCCAAAACATAGCCCCTTACTAGCTACTGTGAAGAAAATTAACTCTATCCCAGCCAAAACCAGCACAGCACTACCAGTTGTGTAGGTTTGCCGAGTGAACAAAAGAAAAATGGGGATAGGAAAAAAAATCAGTTTCTAAAAAGAAAAAGTAAACTAGTAAGAGTGAATTTTCTTTCCTCCCCTTGACTTTCATTAATGGTTTATTGATGTTCTTGTGCTTCCTTTAGGAATGGTAGACAATTCAAACCACAAAAACTAGAAAAAAGGTTTGCAACTTTTAAAATATTTTTTTCAGTTGAAAATAACCATCACAACTATTCTTTATGAAAAAATTAATTCTAAAAATCGTCAGACTGATTTTTAAGCAGGTTTAAATTCAGACAGTGTTGATGAATTCAGAGATACCTTTGCTGGATGATACTCAAGTTTGGTTGCTGGTTTTGTAAAAATAGAGGTCTCTCTCTTTTTGCTGGTGTATCTCTCGCTCTAAGGAGGGAGAGAAATGATGTCTTGGATCCATTCATTCTAACTGTAACCTCTTATCTGACATTCCTGCATCAAGATTTTAGCTTTCCTAAACTACCTTTGTAATAAACACAGAGAGATTAGCACCAACACAAGATGATCCAGATCTGAGATTGACAGTCGTTTGCTGTCATAATAATTACTATATTTATTAGAACTTTTATTTAGCATCTTTGCAACCAAAAAAACCCCCCAAACCCCCAGTAACATTTCTTTTCAAGAAGGACAGCTAAAAGAATGATGGAGTTGGTTAAAAATAAATGAACCAGTTCAAATTGTTAAGTCTTGCAGATAATAATTAGCACCTAACTGTACAATCCTAATTTTACTTATGCTACGTCATGCTCTAGACCAGGCTGTTCCAGTGACTGACGACCCTCTCAGTGAAGAACCTTTTCCTAATGTCCAATCTGAACTTCCCCCGACACAGCTTCATTCCATTTCCTCGTGTCCTGTCACTGGTCACCACAGAGAGGAGATCAGCACCTCCCCCTCTGCTGCCCCTCTTGCGGAAGTTGTAGACTGCGATGCGGCCACCCCTCAGCCTTCTCTTCTCCAAGCTGAACAAACCAAGTGATCTCAGCCGCTCCTCATAAATCTTGCCCTCGAGGCCTTTCACCATCTTAGTCACCCTCCTCTACACACCCATAGTTTGATGTCCTCATACTGAGGTGCCCAAAATTGCACACAGTACCCAAGGTGGGGCCACACCAGTGCAGTGTAGAGTGGGACAATCACCTCCTCGACTGGCTGGGCACGCTCTGCTTGATGCACCCCAGGACACGGGTGGCCCTTTTGGCTGCCCGGGCACACTGTTGACTCATATTCAACTTGCCATCAACCCAAACCCCCAGATCTCTTTCCGCTGGGCTGCTCTCCAGCCTCTTGTCCCCCAATTTTTATGTATAACCAGGATAACCTCATCCCAGGTGGAGAATCCGGCACTTGCTCTTGTTAAATTTCATACGGTTGGTGATTGCCCAGCTCTCTGGTCTATCCAGATCTCTCTGTAAGGCCTCCCTATCCTCAAGGGAGTCCACAGCTCCTCCTAATTTAGTATCATCGTCAAACTTACTTAATGTACATTTGATTCCTGCATCCAGATAATTTATAAAAATGTTAAAGGGCGCTGGCTCTAAAATCAAACTCTTTATACACAGATAAGGAGAACAAGGATGATCATGTCTATGAACGAGCTGACCTATGTTCAATATTTAGGTATAAATTCAGTTCCTCAAAACAGGATAAACAAAAGTGATTGGAAGATATATTACAACCTTTTCTGTTTTTCTTTCCAAACCTTTCCAAAAAAATAACTGACACAACTGTTGGAATGGCTTTTTTGCCACCTCTTGCTTTTTTGAAATGTAACTTACAGAAATTGCATTAAGAAGGGGCCTTATGAGAATGGGAATATTTTTCATTTTTTGCTATCAAAAAACTTTCTTAAAATGAGAAGTTTTAAGATATTTGACTTGGAAATACTTTACTTCTTTTAAAAATGATGTAATGTTCCTTACATAATGCAAAAAAGGTTTTCATCAATTTGTTTCAGGCTCTCAGGTTGCTGTATATTGCATTATTAAAACTGGATAACACTGAAGTAAAATTTCACATAAAAGTTTATTCATAATATTCCTTTCTTGTGTTCTGTTCCTTGTTCAGCTTGTGGGGGGTTTTGAATGAAGAGAGGGTTTGGGGGAGAGGGAAAGGAAAAAATAGGCATTTCTATAGAGCAGTTCACCTCATCCCAAAGCTGGCATTCAAAATAGTGCAGACTGCCAGTGGTGGCCACTTCTCTCTCCTGGCTACAAAGGGAGCTGGGTGACTGGTCCAGAGGTACGTATCTGAGCTGCTGATGTCTAAAGGTAGGTGAGCTGAATCCTATCCGCTGGTCCCGTGGCAGGGGAACAAGAGAGAGCCCAGGCTTCCTCTCACACTTCTATTCGTAGCACCATGGTTAAGGATGAGATAACAAGACTTGCAGGGCACTAGTCTAATCGACTCAATAACAGGTGGCATTTCAAACAGGAAAGTGCTGCTACACAGGTATAAAACTCACATAGTGATAATTAAACATGTTGAAGGCACAGAAATACCCATCCTTTCCTCCCAGATGGGAGAGGAAATGCAAGGGAGCACTTGTGCACAGGCTGAACCCAGAGCCAGGCACAGGTTTGCTCCATCTGTAACTGCTCTGCCTGGGATCAAGGATCAGTAACTGTGAGATGGCTGAGCTGGATTGTGTCCCTGTAAAACTGTGGAAATGCCGCTTTGTGGGCCTCTTGTTCCCTGAATAAGCATGCAGCTGACATGCCTTTGAAGTACATGCAGCTGCACATATTTACCTCTTTTCTGCCTGATATGCGACAGATTTATATTTCTCTGCTAACTCTGTGCTTTTCCTCTCCCACAGCACTCATCTCTAATTGTTTGACTATTAATTAATAATATACTACACAGGATTAGGTAATCAGGAAAATTGGCATCATTTACAGCAGCATTTACTACATTTATCTTTGTTTTTAGACTTAAATTTCATGTTTCATTCCAAGGTTTTACGGCCACATTTTTATTTCCATGCCTTTGCTAATGAAGACTGTTTGTGGCCAAAATACAGGATAAAATAAAACTTTATGATCTTAGCTGCAAGTTGGTGTAAGGTCATTAGATTTGGCAGTCAAGCTATACTTACTTGGAGTTCAATACCCAGTGATTGTTTCCAATTTGATCCACTTGGGCATTTGTAACAATAAATGTTAAGCTTTCAGATTTTACAATATTGTAAGTTCCAGGGAAGCGTTAAGACTAAATATAGGTTCAGTTTTTACCTCCCTTGAATGATTTTTTTTTTTTTTTTTGTTCCTGCACTTCTTGCTGCTAGCGAAGCTGTCTTCCTGGGGGATAAAGAAGGAAACTTTGGTTTCATGGAATGACACCATTTTGAGCTCAACAGCTAAACAGAGCTGAATCAGATTGGCATGAACATAGTATCTATATAAGGGAACTTGTGCATTTCAAAATTAGGTCTAACAATTCAAAAAGTGACACTGCTTTCCTCAAATAAGCATTGAACCATTATTTCAACATGGTGTTAGGAAATGAAGGATGATATAATCTTTCAGAGCAGTAAGAATCTGATCACTTGTTTTCTAACAGAAATGTTTGGGGGTTTTTTTGTAAAGTGAGGGAGTTTGTTTGGGGTCTTGGCTTCTATATTTTTCTTCCAATCTCTGCACTTCCAGCTTTTTCCTTTCACTATCAACTAGATAGTCTTTCCTCATTTACATTTAAAGCCTTGACATTTTCTTTTGATTTTTGCTCTCTCCCTGATACATAGGATTCCCAGCTATATTTTACCAATTTAATCTTTGTAAGATCTGATGACTCCATTTCTTTTCTATTGTACCATTGTCTAGAATTTTACTATTGACTTTTGATACATATCTTATTCTCTATCAGTGCATGTAAAACACTGGACAAAACAGCTGTTAGTGATTAGGTGGCTGTCTAAATACAGATGTTATCTCTATGCATGGTAAGCATAGGAGACTTTAAACATAGGAGTTCTTGTGCATGTAGGTGCACCTGTTTTTATACTACTACTATTTTTAAACAAAATGTTTCAAAATTAAATCAGTGACTGCTGAGTTCAGATAAATCAGAGCTAGATCTCAACAACTCCTAACACGATTCTTGTAATACCGAATTGCTTCTTTCATGTCCGGCTCAATTTTCAGTAATGAGCAGTAGTAGAACCAAAATATTGTTTTCCCTTTATGTTACTCCAGTACATGTTATTTGTGTGGGTCCAAATTTAGCCACTAAGAAAGCATGTGGATTTACTAATAAGCTGGCCTTTTTATTCTGTAATATCTGCCATAGAATTCATGTATGAACTACTCTTGCAGGCAGTGTCTTGTCACCAACAATAGTTAGTACGGCTTGCATATTTGAAAAGTAGTCATTAATGAGTAGCCCGACAGTAAACTTCTAAAAGTTACTCTATGGTGCAATTAAGAAGAATAATTCAGATCTTCAAACTCAGGAAGCAAGAGAAGCATTTCAGATGCAGAAGTCAGCATCTGAAAACCAGGGAACATATGACTGAAACAGAACAGGAGCATGTGTTTACCACTGTGTATATAAAAGTCTTGACCTGGCTCTATACTCATGTTCAAATTGTCACATGTGACCTTTTTAGGCAAATGATCATGTGAGCCTGAAAATATGGGTCAGTTATTTCAATCTGTTATCAGTAACTGCCTTCTAATTCAGTATTTAATACACATATTTATTTAAGGGGCAAGTCCTGCCTACATTTAGGCAAGACAGATTCCTGTGGAAGAGTTGGGAAAGTTCTAAAAAAAAAAAAAAATTCTTCCTTTGATGCAAGAATGAGGCTATCCTACAGTGATCAGATTAACTTGCCAGCTGACCACAGCTTTGAAGGCTAGCGGCATGCTTTGCACATACTGTGAGCCATTGACTTCATCAGATAAAAGTTTAGTAGTTCTGAATAAACTTAAAAAGTGAATCATGAGCTCTGTGTTGACATGAACTGCTTTCTCTAAACAACCTTTAAAGCTCCTTACCAGGCTTTTTCTTTTGAGAAATGGCATGTTTGAGGGACTCCAGAAGTTCCTCAACCATTATTCTCCACCCTCCCTAGTTTAAAGTATTTCTGATACCCTGTGAGATAATTCAGAGTTCAGTGAGGACAACAAAACGTAAGCATGAATCCGAATTTAGTGATTAGGAATCTCAGATTGTTAAGAGGAGATCTTAAAGCCAGTCCTGGCTTTAAAGGATTGGATAAAATATAGATACATCCTTGGGATGAATGCAGGAAATGAAGTGGATCCTCAAACCGTTAAATTATGTGATTGTACATCAACCTATAATCTCTTTTTAGCCTAATGACCCTAATGAATGAAGAAGAACTTGAGAAGGAAAAGATGAGAAAACTCCCTGGACCTACAGATCTATTTCCATCCTTTTCAGCCTCCCTGTTTCATGTCTTCTGGTGGGAGACAAGAGCCATGAGTTCAGATGTCCAAAAGACTAAAGAAAGAGCTGAAATGGCATCTCTAACAGCCTAGTCGAATGCTGAGATCACTGTGCATGTTCAAGAAGCACAGTTTTATGTAGTAACTGCCAAGAACAAAAGTCATGGATGTTTCTGTTTTCCTTGAACAGCCTTCCGTCTCTGTGACTGAAATGTGCTTCCTATAAAACCTCCAATTCCCTCACATATCACAA
Organism: Fulmarus glacialis; assembly: GCF_000690835.1. Classification (NCBI taxonomy): domain Eukaryota; kingdom Metazoa; phylum Chordata; class Aves; order Procellariiformes; family Procellariidae; genus Fulmarus; species Fulmarus glacialis. The sequence continues at coordinate 53,137 of NW_009221285.1, read as the reverse complement.
TAAGGATAAAAAAAAAACCAAAACACAAACGTGAATTGGCCCTATTTTTGTTTTTTTTATATATCCTTGATGAAGGCCAGCAGAATTGAAGGAGCTAGGCCATTTAGTCTTTAACACAGGATGATACCTCAGGGCACTTGTAGCCTTTAAGGGCATGTGAACAGCCTGTCAGCAGACAGTGGCGGCCACCAACAGCAAACTTCAACACCCCCTTGACATCTCAGACTCCTTTGCATCAGAGGGACTCTGACCTCATTGCTGTCAGTGGTAAAATCCTTCTTGACTTTAGCTGGGCCAGGATTTTGCACATATTTTAACTGCCAAAAGCCATAGCTGTACATGGCCTTTACCTCTGTGTACACAACACTACAGTGAAGGCGCTAGGCAAAAACTCGAGGGATGTGGGGTCAGTTCCCAGCTCTGCAAATGGTTTTCCCCTACAAATGTTTTCCCCTGAAATGTCTGGCAAGGCACTTTATCTATGCTGTGTTTTCTCCCATTTTCTCATCATTTATCTGTTCTTATAAATTCTCTAGAGCAAGTCTTTCTGTGTATATTCACATCTTCTAATGCTTTGTCTCTTGTTTTGATTGAAATTTTTATTTGTAATACAAATAATGTTTATTTAAAATTCAGCTTTACTAAATGATCCATTCCAACGCCATCATACTTTAACAACTTCCATTTGCAGGTCACCAGAGCATCTTGCAATCATTACATATGCACACCACCTAACTTTTGACATTTAGTCTGACCAGTTAGGCCTGAGAAAGCCAAAACAGTTAGCAATTGCCTCTGCTCTCTTGATTCATGTGAAGCCACTTAGATGTCTCTTAACCTTGCTCCTCCTGTGGTTTTGGTACCACCCTGTGGAGATACTCATGGAACTCCTGTTTTACTTGAGATCTCTCTAAGCTTTGTAAATACGAACTAACAAATACATGTATATACATGTATGTATTTTAACATTCATGTTTGATCAAACCACTTCCCAAACAGAGCTATTTGGGGATAAGGAGATCAAGGTTCACACAGCATTGGGTTTGCAGATGCCAATAATCCAGTTTCATGGTTTACCTGCATAGCAAGATTAAAGTTGGAGGAAAAAAAAAAAAGGCACAGATAATCAAGTCAACCATACCTATCCCAGAGTGCAATAAGAGTTTAATATACACGTCTCAAGATAGGTTCTTCACATGTTGAATACGGATGAAATTTGACCTATTTTTCCTACCTGAGAAGTCAAAACAAGACTTCCCATTGCTGTGTATCTGCTGATATTTAGTGCATACGCTTGCTTTCCCCTACTAGTCTAAATGCTTCCATTAGGTTCAGTGTGAAGAACAATCCTGAAGACAACAATGAAATCTGAGCTACAGAGACAGCAGGAAATATTTGCAAGCTGTGCGAGGTCCAGCAGTGATACTTAAACAAAACATCACGTTTTGCAGGAGAATGCTGCATGCTGATCACTTATGAACTAGACCCTCTCCCCTTTCTTTCAGAGAGTAGACAGTGTTCATCTTGAAGGGGAAGAGGAACTCCTTATTCAAAGGAGTACACAGAGAACTAAACTGCAAAAAAAAAAAAGCACTTTGAGAAGCTTCCCTGTAGTAGAAGAACAGATGGAGGCATCTGAGAAACAATGAGAGGGAGGAGGGAGGGAGGTATGGAGGAGAAGGATATTCACATTGCCTGACTTCAGGCATCCAGTTCAGGCTTCTTATAAAGTGAGATGGCTAGGCTCCTGCAGAGGTCCCTTTGGGGTCTATTTTCGATTAGTTTAGACGAATTGTCTTCCTAGTTTAGGACAGTTAGGTTATGTGAATATCTCCCCCAAACTATTACCTTTTAACGGCATCACTAGGAGGCTTTTATTGCCTATGATATTTACTTGCATCATAAATCCAAATAACAACAGTGGGTTTAATAAAAGGGGAATAAAAAGGGAATAATGTGCTGCGGAGGCATCGGTGGGTACTGAGGTTGCCTGAGTACCCAGCTGAAGCTTGTGTCCTCGTACAGCTGGTGTTCATAGTGCGGGCTTGGAAGTTAACAGCTTTTTGGTATGTAAGTCTGGTCCTGAGAAAGGGCTGAAATCTTCACTAAACAAGCACTACAGACATACCCATGGAGCCCCACGTGCTGTAATCAGGAAAGACCCCCACCAGCACAGCTCTCCCTCCGGTGCACTGAAACGTGGGGACTCGGAGGGAGTGGGAGGGTGTCCCAAGCTCTGCAGCTCAAAACGTTCCTGTTGCCCAGTGAAGAAGCACAGATTTTGCCCGGGGTGTTTTGTTAAGAGTGGAAGCTTTCCTCCACTGCCAGTCCCACAGGATTTAACTGCAGTTTCAGATACTTGTCTTTTCTCTGCCCTGTTCTTCCTGTCAGCAGTTATTCCTCACACAGACCGAGTCCAATTTTTCAAAATCAGTTTGCTAGTGGATATTTGTTGCCATGAAATCCTCCAGGCTTGGAAGGGGAGGGGGGTGTGTGTGTATGTGTGCAATTGATCCGTGCCCTCCACTTTCTCCTTGGTTCATTGGCTGTTTCAAGCTCTTCAAACGTGTTATTGCCTTTTGGAGAACTGTGAGGTTCTTGTGTCTTGTTACTGCCAGTAAGCTCCCAAGCTTGACCGCTGTGCCAGTGGCATGGTTAGAAAACGGGACATATTAGAAATAAGTTAGAGTATCACAGGTTTGTATCAATCAGGACATGACTACTTCTTTTTTAAAATGCAAAAAGTTTGTGTGGGAGTTTACTGCACCAACATGAAATCAAAAGGAGCATTTACAAGAGCAATTTACTACTTCAAGCATGTTGCAAAAATATGGCAGTAAAGATAAAAAAAAGAGACTAATCCAAGATGGTGCAATAGCTTTCATCATCCAGTCTCATAAATGTCTAATCCCACTCTCCTTCAGACCATGTTTATTTTCATATAAATTCCTTTAAATTGTAGTTGCTGTTCTTTTCTTAAACATGACTAGTTGTTTTATGCTACCCTTGTAAGCCCGGTTTTCATCATAGCGTGTTTTCACATCGTGTGACCCAGTTGATGCGCTATTCCATCCAGCAAAGAAAAGGAGGTATTGTAATACATTTCTATGGCATGTGCATGTTTTCATCAGATATCCATTCCCTGTGTTTCCCAAATTTTCTTAGTGCAGAAGCATATTTTTCATTTGGCTTCACTTTTTGAGGGTTGCATTTTCTCCTTGATGTATACCAGAGGTTTGGCTATTTGAGCAAGAGGAAATAATTTAATGGACAGCAATCATGTTCCTCGCCTTCTGTCTGGACATTAGGTGTTCTACATAGTTTAAAAGCGAGCAGAGTAGATTCATGCCTGTTGCAGCTAAATTTTTAAGAGCAACTGTGATAAAATTATTCTCAGCCCAGAGCATGAAGCAGGATATAGCTGTGGTCTCCCAGATTCAGTCCAGAAGGGTAGGTGGGCTTCTGAGTAATCATTTTCTCTCTTAATAATCTCTTAATTTAGAAAACCTGCCATAACCTGCAAGTGGTTTGGGTACATCACTGGAAATCATTTACCTTGTCATGCTTCCTGGCTTGTTTTGGGAATATACTGCTGGGACTGCAAATCTCTGCTTCTCTCATCTGTCCTACCTTGCACAAGGAGGACATTAACAGTTAAAAAAAGGAGGAGGAATTGTTCAGTGCAAGTATCATGAACCAGAAAAACCTTATTCCATGTTCCCAGAGGAAGGACACAATTTAATGTAAAGTTTACATCTCTTGTTGAACAGAGAGTTAACATTCTCCATTAACAGCAAAATATCAGTATTGTGATTACACCTTTTTTACTAAAAACAAAGTTATTTTAACTCTTAGTTTGGATTGTAAAACTCAGTATCTTTCTAAATATGCTCTCATTGTATCATGAATGTGATAAACTCAAAGAAAACAGTTCTGCATTCCTCTCAGGCTCTTGCCGTTCTTCACTCTGATTGCATTTAAGCACGGCTTTACATGGAGTAAGTCAAGAAGATAACTTCTATTCATAAAGCTGCACGGATGTACACATGCTTGGGGAATGAAACAGGAGATTGATCTCTTGGCAGAGTTCTCCATAATTCCAAAGTGTATGCTTTTAATTCATGAATATATATGCACGTATTTGTGTATAAATGTATGTATGTATATAATTGTGTATAAATATTAGGCAGAACATAGTGGCCTAAGTAATAAAATTATGCACACCACATTGGGATGAATACTAAGTTGTGTGCTATCTTATCAGAACCCTGCAGTAAGTACATTTTAATCACATTTTTCCAAGGCTGTGTATTTCACATACAGCATTCAAAGGATATCACAAGATTTTAGTAAGAAATTTCAATGTTTTTATTACATTCATATGGGAAGCATAACTTCGCATTCCTACATGTTTACTGCACTTTCCATAATACCCCAGTTGTCAGGAAAAAACAGGAAAATACTAAAAGAAAAACAGTTTAGATTAAAAGACTAAGCCCCCTATGGATATTCTCAGATCCATAAAATTCTTTCGTCTGGGGATTTCTCTGATGGATGTGGAGGCTCATTGCCTACCCACAGCACTGGCAGGAAACCCCACACCTTGAACAGGATGACCTCAAAGAAGCTGCTGAGTTTTCTGGCCGCTTTTTCAGACCTTTTTCTCCTGGGGCCAGAACTGCACTGTGTGAACATTAAAGATTTCATGGTGCTCTTCAAAAGGGAGCCAGCCCTGAACTCCTTAACAGCAGTCTGCTTTGCTTCAGGAATTAAAGACAGTAGGAATTGACCTCAAAACAGGACTTAGCCCCAGCATTGATGAGAATTTTCTTTCCCCCATCCCTGTCATTTTACATGCCATGTACTAGCTGGTTGCCCCTCTTCCCTACAACCCCAAAGGTAATTCCATTTTATCTGTGTTTTACACTTGCATTTTCCCCAGCATTTTGGGTTCATTCATAGGCACCTCACAATAATTACACTGGGTTTGACTCTCAATTACATTAAAGCCCCTTTATATTCAGTTTATGAGACTCCTTTACACTGCTGGAATAATATAAGTGGACCTCACTGTAAATGAAAATCATCCCCTTGTTTTTGTATTTTCCTTCAAAGTGCCGTGTTTGTTCCACTACACAAAATAAAACAGAACAACCATGACAAAAAATGTGATCCATCTGTCTCCTCCCTTAGGAAGGAATGCCCTGAGAACTCGTGCTACCAAAGTTTTATTATTGCTAACAAAACAGATCTTAGAACCATTTATTGGATACAATAGAGCATCATTAAAAAATTAAACTAAACTACAGTTGTCCAAATAAATACGCAAAGTACATTTTGTGATCCATTACCTCATTTTTATTGCATTTATCCACTTCATTGCTGCTTTGCAGTTCAGTAATTTGTGACGGGTTTTCCAGTCATTAGTGACAATTAACAAAAATGAACCACAAAAATGATAGAACAACAACAAAAAGGAAAATCTATTTTAAAAATGTTTTATCCAAAAGAGTGCTCAGTGGTCCATTAGGTCTATTAGTAACAACCCATGTTTTTGGAATAATGATGTCCTTTAGATGTGATAAAATTACTGTGCATGACCAATAATAGGAAAAGAAAGGAAGGAAGAAAAACAGATATCACACAGTTACTCAGCTTTGCAGTGGGAAAAGCTCTCTGTTAGAAACACATTTTTCTGTGAAAAATTGAGTGGTTTTTTCTAAGGCATAATTTGTTTCCTAAGCAAATTTCATTTTTTAAAAAAGAGGATACACAAAATCCTAAAAGTATTCTTTTGAAAACTAAAATACTGTTTCAAAGGAACTGTTGTGTCTCTTGCAAATGGGGGTCCTGGGTGTCTGATGTTGCCCTTCTTTAACGGTACTTGGCTGAAATCTTCCAGAAAGCCTCATGTCCAGGTGTGCCAGCAATATACCCTGCCTTCAACAACGTGGAAAGAACTGCCCTGTGGGAGATTTAGATAGTCCAAATGGTCTGAAACTGCGAGGAAAAAAAAGAAGCTTCTTGTACTTTAGACACATTTTCCATAGTATTTCCATAACACCCATTTCCAAGAAAAGCCGGTATTTCACTGCAAAAGTAGTTTTCTATTAAAAATAATCAAAATTATGTAATTTTTAAAATGTGTATATTGGTTTCCATTTTAAGGATTCAAACCCATTTTCCAGCCATCCAGTTTGATAGTTACTACCTATCAATAGGAAATGAATAGCTATTCTCAGTAAGGAATTAATTGAGAAAAAGGGCAAATGGCTAGAGGACTAGATTTTAAGGGAAAGCCTTCAAAATTCATTTTGTTTTTTGTGAAAATCAGCAATGACTTTTTAAGCTCTTCACTTGCTCCTGGTGTTACTAGCTTGAAAAAAACAGAGTGCTTATTTTGGCAGTTTTAAATAAGGTGTAGATACTAGATTCATCCCACTTCAGGTATGCAGTTGTATCATTTAAATAAGAACCAAGGCTTATTTTGTGTTTAATAGCAAGGGATGTACATGCCTAGAAGACTGTTCAATTTTAGGTGATGTGATTCGGCCTTTGCAGCTCCCCATCTCTTTCTATTAATACGTGACTTAGGTGTCAGTTTAGCTGCCAGTGCCTAAAGCCAAGCGTGCAGAATATCTATATCTATGAGTATTACATCAGGAATACAGTTTCCAAAACTAAGAAAACAAGTTTTATCAACTGTTCTGCTAGTACTCCAAAGCAGAATGTTCCATACAAGATTTGCTTGATTTTTAATGATTAATGCATTCTTTGCTTTAGACTGGCAAATGAGAGCAGGGGTTTTGGATCACTAGCTTCATCACATTAGAAACCAAAATATCCACTCTGAACAGGTGGCTGCTGCATGTGCATGGATCAGTTGTGTACGGGCAACAGATCTGATGAGCACAGGATACGTTGAAAGAGAGGTGATCAGCCTAGTAGGAAATGGGAACTCTGTGGACCACTCATCTCCCATTTGCAGTCTCTTCAGCGAGGTGCAACTCAACCATCTTCAGCCTTACAAATGGTATTACACAGCTTCATGAAGATTATTTGGAAAACTCATTGAAAGAATATGCATGACTTGGTTGTGGTACATATGGTTTTGCAAGATTACAGTTTATGCTGTCATTTGTGGCATTGTCTCTTTTTTTTTATTATTGTTCTATTTTTATGTTTTCAATAGAGCATTCTCTTTAATTATAGTGCAGTATACCCTTTCAGTAAGAAAAGAATTTAAATGAACTTGTGAAAAAAGCAAAGGACTGGAAAACAAGAGACCAATTCAATTGTTCCCAGCTCTGGCACAGTCCTTCGTGAGATTTTAGAAGATTCGCTTCCTTATCTCTGGAGCTTATTTTCCCTGTCTATAAAACTGAAGTACTACTTCTCCCTGTGTGTATTCTCCCATTACAGAAAGGTCAAGAAAAAGAATGAATCACTTATGACAGGTTTTATCGCTCTTACTGTCTGTGTCACTGGAGTGCATTCTGATAAATCCAATATATTTTAGTCTCATCGTTACATTATATTAATAAACTAAAGTGTCGAAACTCAGTCACTGTCCCAGGGACCAGCTGGTGAAGTCTGCCCACAACTCCTAAATTATTTTAGCTTCCACAACAAGATGACTGCATCCTGCTGTTTATTGGGAATAATCCTTAGTACAAGCTAGACTGTAAACTCTCCAAGAATCATTGAGGAGAGAGTTAATTTGCTTGGGCTGTTCAAACTGCTCAAAAGCAGAGATGATCAAGATCCAGCTCCACTGACTGCACTTGTGCTTTGATGCTGTTTAATGTATTAGTATAGACGAAGCCATTAAGAAAGGACGGGATGGGATGGGATGGGATGGGATGGGATGGGATGGGATGGGATAGGATAGGATAGGATAGGATAGGATAGGATAGGATAGGAGCCTTGTGGACATACCCATTGTTTCCCCATACCAATGTTGCTGGAGGGCACAAATCTCTGCAGAGTTCCTTAGGACTTCAGCGAATCCAACTTACTGATAAGTAAGAAAAGGTGCATGGTGTATAAAACAAGTTTTTTTCCTGCAGCTGTGATTGCTGCTACTATCAGAGATTACTGTGCTCAAATGAAAATGCGGACACAGGTGCCTTAATACTTGAGCTGGGATAAGTTTTACGTAGCTGTAAAATGAGCTTCAGCTTTTAAGTTACTGTCTTTTTCTTTACAATAATAATCTCTTCACTTTTACAAGCTCTATATTATTTTTAGGTAAGAAAACACTATAAAGTTCATGTTTTATTGTTCCTTGCAGTTATATAAATTACATTTGGCCAAAAGAAATGTAATTCCTACTGTGCGAACTGAGAACCCAGAATGTTGATTTTCCTCAAGTTATAAACAATGTGAAGATATGTTATACTGGGTCACAATTTTCCACTGTACAGCAAAATATATAACTCACTTTTAATAACAAAACTGCATATATCATTAAAGTTTCCTACTCCATGGAGCACATATTATGTTTCTCTGCACAGCAAGGGATATCCTTTCTATGTACCACAATTTCTAAAATATTGTTTGACTGAATGAAAAATATTTTAGTGATTCATTAGTAAAACAGCTGTCATTTTGAAAAATTATTCAAATTAGTCTGTATTTTTATTAGTGGTATTGAATTCTTTTTGCAGGCATTTTTTTCTTTTCTTTGTAGATCTAATATTGCAATACATATTTGTACCTCTTTCATCTTCTTGTTGCCATGGTTTTTGGAAAGGGAACTTTGGACAATTATTTATTATTTTGATTTCTCTGGTGGCTGTCGGAAGTTAGAGGCACCTCCTAAAATTTAACATGCCTAGTTAGGAAATCCACAATGTTCATTACGATACTTTGATTCATTAAGTTTCTAATTATGGGTTTTCCAAACCATAGACTTTCCCAAAAGACTATTGACAGGATTTTCTAAAGCACTCGGCTTTGCCCTAACACTGCCACCATTCACATCCATCGTAAAAAACTCAATGATGTCAGTGGAACTATTAGGCCAATACTGAGTGCTTTTGAATATCCTCTCTTAGAAGTACTACCTGACTATTCCATAAAACTTCACCTAAATCCTTCTTCGAACCACAGCACCTCTGTCTAGAAATCCCTGAGATCATTAAAAGTCTTTGAGAAGAAGTGGTCATTGCAGCATACCTGGAAGGTTAGTAAACCCACGCTCTGAGATGACAAGAAAGCAAACTTGAGAATCCTGTCCTATTCCCAAAAACATGCTTGCAGCAGCTAAATGGCATGAAGAAGCTCCATCATAGAATCATAGAAAAATTTAGATTGGAAGGGACCTCTGGAGGTGACAAATCCAACTTCCTGCTCAAAGGCATGCTAACTTCAAAGTAAGATCACACTTCTAAGGGTCTTATCCTGCCAAGCTTCGAAACTCTCCAAGGATGGAGATTCCATTCTCTCTCTGGGCAACCTGTTCCAGCCCTTGACTCCTCCTGTGAATAATTTTTTTTCCCAATGCCCAGAGTTTTCTTTGTGTCACTTTTAATGTTTTCCCTTTAACTAAGTAACCCCTATCTTGAACACATAGAGAAGAACAAGGAAATTACAGTTCCTCAAATAAACTCCAAAATATTTAGTGCATAAAAGATTAGTAACAACATATCAACTCCCGCAAGACCCTATCAGTGCCAAATGTAACGTCTAAAGCGTTGACAGTAAACTGACTGCATGATGTAGCCTTCATCAATGCATTTGGCACTTTGTGACCATCTGTGTGCAGCCCAACAAACTTGGAGCTGCTGCATTAGTATGGGATTCATCTCTCAAGACTTTAGTCTGTAAAAGGTGAATGTCTTATCTAAATTAGGCATTGAGGATGTCCCCTTGGTGGGAAGAGAGACAGAGAGAAAGAAAGAGAAAATGTCACTTAATTTTGGGAACAAACCAACATTTTGTGTCAGACTCCTGTCAAAATACAATATCTGGACCTGGTGAATGGGCGATCTTACAGGTTCAGTTCAGTCTTGAAATGAATTCAACACAGGGAAAACAAAACAAAACAAAAATCAAGCAAGAAAGGAAAAAAGAATGGCCTGAGATACACACCTTTGTATCAAATATCTACCATGGTGCCTCCAAATACACCCTGGGTTATTGGATGAGTTTCTGTCACTCCATCCTACTGTGTAAAGAAGACAGTGGTCTTTGTGAAGCCACCACTTGGCAGACGTCATACACTGGTCTTCTATAGTCCAGTAGCAAATATTTGCTGGAGCTGGTGAGCTGGTGCCTTTTTAGCAGAGCCTTGCTCATCCTTCTGTCATAGCACTTTCCTGTGCGTGGACCCACTGCTCTTCTCCATGCCCCTTATGATAGCTCTTGGTCCATAAAGCCTCCAGGAGTTGTGAACAGGAAGGAGAAGGCCAAAGAAGCCAGGAAGTTAAATGCAACATATCAGCTTGTTTCGTAAGAATGGGGTAGTTGTGCAAGTATATAAGGACAATGAAACTCATGC
>NW_009221285.1:29933-42598 GCF_000690835.1 Fulmarus glacialis | reverse complement strand
AAAAATGTTTATCTGAGTTACTGTAAAGGAAGATAAATATTTTAGTTGAAAGAAAAGAAATGTAGATAGTTTGTCATTTCAAGTGTTTCTTTTTTTGTGACTTCTGTGAATTGTGGGTATAACATGGTCATCTGGTCAGTTCGGCTGTCTCAGCAAAGGTAAGTGTTCTGCTTTAGGGAATGGCTATTATCCTAAAGGCAAAAGGTGCAGTGGCTGGTGTCCACAATGCTCAGAGCTAGCACAGTCTAGCATGGACTGGCAATGCTCCTGTTACAGGGCACATCATCTTGTGCTCTGTGTGACACCTCTTTAGTCCTGAGACACTCTTATTGTTTATTTGTGTCTTATCCATGGGGGGAAGAAAATACCTACACCAAAAAACCCAAACCTATCCTAGATGCACACATAATTTTTGTCTCCAGGGGAATTAACTGGTTTTCTTTAAAAGAGACTCTGGGAGCAAACTAATGTAATGAAGTGTTAATGGGAGATGAGGGAGCAGACCGAGGAGCTAAGGCATTCAGTGACATCAGTTCTGTGTGTGTCTCTCACGTATGTAATCATAAAGGTAGGCTAAGACTGGAACTGGAGTGAATGTCTCATAAGAATAGATAGAAGTACTATTGCTGTGAGAAAACCTTACCATGTATATTGTCCATCTGTGGGTGCAGTTCTTATGGAGATGAGAGAAGAAATAACATATGCAGGTCATGAAACTTCAATTTGAGATAAGCTAGTATATAATAGTTAGCAAAGGTAGTACAAAACACGGAAAAATGCAGGGATCAGTCCTACAGGATCCTGCTTGCAGGAAGGAGATAGTGGGGGAAATGCATTCTCTGGCTGAACTATGAAGTACCTAGAGCCATAGAAAAATTGGGGAGGTGGGAGAAATATCACTTGATTCTCTCCGTTATTAAATGTTTTTCTTGTCTGAAATAGAAAAACACTAATAAACATAGACCTGATTCCCTACTGTCCCTCAGCAGGTGTCTTTTTTTAAATTAAAAATGTTGAATTTTATTCTGTCTTGGCACAGGTGTGAGTGATATTTGAGGAACCAGAGAGGAGAGAATCACTTAAAAGTGATTCTTTTTCATGCTTGTCTCTTCACGCTGGATGTCTACATTGTAGAATTAGTCTTCAATCTGGTAGTATGAGAGCTTGAGAAATGTGCAATGTAGGGACAGTTTGCTATAGACCTTCTCCAAAGCTCAGCTGAGCTTCATTAGCTCCCCTAGGAACTCTCTTCCCTGCTGAGAAGAAAAATTGAAGGAAATGCTTGTGTTTCTTGAATTACTTTGGGTTACAACAATTTGCTCCTTTCTTTTTTAGAAAGATTTTGATCTGCATGTTGGGATTTTACTACCTCTATTCATCATAATCACAAAGTTAGTAGAAAAGGAAACATTTTTTTTTTTTAGCGCTGTGGTTTTCAGGAGGAAAGATAATTTCCTATTTAGTAAATTATAATTTTTTTTTTTTTTGGCACAACATTTCTCTCAGTCTTGATACTTTGCTAGTCGCTAAACGTGGCAGGATTGATGCAACTTCAGTGAGATCATGGCTTACTGAAAGACATTTCAATGCTCACAGGGCTGCAGCAGAGTAACTGAGCTGGGAAGAAATCTCTGTAGATCACCTGCTCTTCCTCTCTGACCCAAAGCAGGATCCACTCCACTTCAACAGTGTCTGAGGGAACCTATTAAACCATTTGTGGGTCTTTTGATTAATTACTGCTGTTGTACATCTATATTGCACATTCAATAAACACATGCAATCTCTGCACATCTTTTGTTACTATTCAGGGACTGACTTGCAGCTGGATGGAGGAACCTCTGAAGAACACTCGTGAACTCCAGGGGATCTGCCAAGACAAGGGCAGGCTGAGGAGCTTCAATTACAAACTCTTCAGGGTATGAAAATCAAGTAGTATGTATGACAAGTGGTTAGCGCATTTAGAACCATTGTACAATATGACATTGCAAGGAGTAATGTTAAAGTGCTAACATGGGACGCATTCAGCACATAAACGTGTTTTTAACCCAACTTCATATTTTAGTATTTTGTCTCTGCAGTAAGGCTATAGCAAGGTCTGGTTTGGGGGATCAAAGCCAGGTCCCTCCTATTATAAAAATTTTTCCAAGCTTTTCAGCTAAAAGTTAGGGCTTTTGCTCCTACTGTGGTTCCTGAGAGGTTATCCACTAACTCTTCTGATGTTCAGGAAGTGATCAGCCTAAATTCTTTGCCTATTTTATTCCATTTACTTTTTATCCAAATATTCTTGTTTATGGTAAGTTTTTCCATTCATACATGTTTATAGGCAGATATAATTTCTATTTTCAGCCTCCAATTCATCAAGCGGCATAAGTAGTATTTAATGCTTTCTAATAGAATGGGCTCTACCTTTCCCTTGGTACCCCAGTACAATCTGGCTTCAGGGATGGCACTTCTACAGGACTGTAGGCAGAGGTAGAAACTGAGAGCTGCTCAGTTTGAATTTATCATCTCTATTGTATTACCTTTAGTATAGTTTGAGCCAAATTCACATAAGACAAGGCTCATATGAGCCCTTTGCAGAAAAATCAATGGTACTGGGGACACTGCAACAAAAAGCTGGTAGAATCAACAGGTCCCCACTCCGAGATCTTTAGCAAAGAGTTTTGTTATATCATGCCAATGGTGAGCTGCCCAGTCCTCAGCGCAAACTGGCTATTGGTAGTGGGAATGAGGGAACTTAAGGAAATAACTGATCCACTCTTGTCTGTAGTTTAAAATGCTGGTAGAAACAACTATTAAGTGAGGAAGAGAGACAGCAGTAATAATGGGAACTTGTTTTGGCACCCAGCTCAAAGAGAGCTATAGATTACAGGTTGAAAATGACATAAATTCATGCTATCTATTTTTGCTCTGAAAAAGCTTTGTGCCTTCCTCGGAGATGTTGTACAGCCTCCCTATGTAGCATCACACTGTCCAGACATTTGTTCGATAGAATTTTTGGAGGGCTGATTGTAGGCTTCCCACAATGATAAAGGGGTGGGAAGGAGTTTCAGAAGGCAGCTGGCTGGCTCAGTGCATGTGGAAATGATTACTTTAATGGTGCTTTTATTTTATAGAATTATTAACGATGTTGGAGGGGGGGGGAAGGCTAGATGCCTTGGAAAGGCGTCTTCTTAAATTATCGTAAATGTAAATGAAGAAATTACATAAATCCATATATTTGTCATCTCCCTTACCAGATCAGATAGCACCACAGTAGACAAAGCCACACCAATTACAGCTTAGACACGCGATCAAGTTGCTGCTGCTTAACTAGTATCATGCATCGACTGAGCTGTAGTATAAGCTGTAACCACAGCTCCACCCCCAGTAACTCATACCTTCCTCACAGCCGTGGCGCAGGATTGCAGGCAGCAGAACAGAGGTCCAGCCGGATTGCAGGATGATGGCTTTTCCCTGCAGCCTCTTGCTGCTGCAGCCCTGCCTGAGCTCCCTGTTCTCCACATGCTTCTCTCCCACCTCTGCTCCCTGCTCGTGTACTGGCTTAATAATACCCACAAAGAGTTGCTGCAGTTCCACCAAGATAAGAAGCAGGTTAAGCTGACATATTCCTTACACTATGCCATGCTGCCTCAAAATGCAGTGCAGGTGCTGTCCAGGTTTTTTGTCTTTACAGACTATCTTGTGGATAAGAGGACAAGGGATTAAGGAGTATCCTGCACTGGCAATACATTAGCTTGGATGTCCGTATGCTCTAAAATTCTGTCCTTTCCAGCTCTGTCCCATGCCTCTAGGTCTAGCAAGGGATGCTGTGTTTGAGCAAGTTCTGTAGAGCAAGTTCTCATACCACAGTCTTTGGACAAGAGTAGATTTTGACACATAGACAGTAGAAAGGGGTCTTAAATATACTATCAAACTGCGTAAGATATATCCTGATATTTATGCCTAAACCAGTATGTGACTTTAAGTTTTAGTGTTATAAATCAAAAGGAAAATAAAAAAAGGGGAAGAGATATTTAGGTTGAAGCTAAAGTATTAATTAGTTCAACATTCACTGAAATAAAAAAAAGCAATGGTATGCTAGTCAGAATTTATCTTTCTTGCTGGAAACAAGACCAGATTAATAAATCCCACAAAAATAGCCACCCCAAATATGACTTGAACTGGGATTACATCACCACCAAACACAGTTGTTTGAAAAAAAAGTTCTTTTAAAATAATTTATGCCAACGTACATTCACTGACCAGTGGTTTTAATCCAGAAAGGAAAGAAACACTTTCCCTTTACAGAGACATAATTTCTTTTTTAAAGTGGAGTTCATAAATGAAAAAGAATAAAGAATTTATTTTAGTCACAGAATAAACAAATGGCAAAAAAAAAGGATGGCAGTTTTTTTCTGCTTCTGTTTTCTGACTTACAGCTCTGTTTCTGTTCAGGCATAATTTTTTTCACTGCATGCACACCCCCTCTCATTTATATTCATCCTGCAGAGATGAAGATGACCTCAGCTACTAGAAGAAAGTAAGAAAGTTTCCTGTGAGGCAGATTATTCATTTCTTCACTTGACAGGATTTCTTGCAGCTTGGTTCTGAAGCAGAAGGCCATAGTCAACAGCAACCCCCTTTGCCCAGTACAGGAGAACCCAGTTTTTCATTTCCACCCTTGGCAGATTTGTGTTAGCACTGCAGGGGAAATGTCAATGGGAAGCGAGCAGAGCTGGCCATGTGAAAGCACCTGAAAAGTTATTCCTACCCCTCAAACTTTGCAACAGAAAAACAAGTCTCATTTTCCAAACCCAGAAAAGCAGCAAAGCTGTTGTTGATGGGCCGAAGAGAAATGAAGGGGGTTTCATTGCCCAGTTGGGCTAGAGGACTTTCCACAGTGGAACAATAGATTAATTTTCTTTTCTTTTCAGGCTTTGAACGAGGTAGATTCTTACTTCTTTTTTTTTTTTTTTTTCAGAGTGAAAGGTGTTACATTTCCCATTGTGCCTGGAGTCCCTGATTTTACCAAAAATTCTCCTGGTATCTTTTGCTTTTCATAAAATGTGGGGCCTTGGGAATGAGTGATGGTGTGAGAATCCCAGTTACACTTAAAATAAAGTAACTTTCTAGACATTCTGATGGCACAGAAAGTTTTGATTGGGTACATCACATGTACTGTGATGGCTCAGAAACTAGGAGACAAAGCAAAAGAACCCAGAATGTATTAATTTATGTTTACCTATATTTTATTTTTCTACATCTCACAGTTTCTGTGGGGCTTTCTCACACTATCCTGATCTGTCGGTTTGGCAACACTGGTTTCAGTTCTTTATCATCACGGCAGTGAAGCAAAAAACCTCTTCTGTTATTAAGCTTTTATTAGTATAAAGTGCAATAAAGTATCTCGCTTGCAAAGGATACAAGTCAAAGGACAACCCCTGCTCCACATTTGCTGTTAAATATCCAGAGAAAATGTAGCAAAATATTTCAGAAATAGTGTCCAAGATGAATGAAATTATGTACTTGATTGAAAGTTGAGTTAATTGGAAATTCAGTGAGAATAGCTCTTCCAGTTGTACCAGAATATGTTTAAAAGATGCTTCGTTTCCACCATAAATGGAGGTTGTTCTCTATTCACGCACCAGCTTGCAATGGAAGTAATCTTCTGCTGGTATCTCTCCGTGTCTCATGAGAGCGAGCGAGGAAAAGGAAGGAGAAAAAAGGAAAAGGAAGGGAATGGAGGGAAGGATGAGAAGATTTATTAAACTGCCTCGACAATTGCAGTTTGTCTGCCTGAGCCTTCATTGTGTGAGTTCTTAGCAAAACATGGTGAGACAGAGAGTAAAGTAGTATGTTTTACCCACAGTGTAGTGGTGCTTCAGTGGACAAACTCATTAAGCTTCCACAACTGATTTATTTCATTATTATATCTGTCATGTTAGATATATCTATTTTAAACCTTCAGGACCTCTCATCCTTTTTTTTCTTTGAAAGGCTTCCATTTTAAACCCCGAATATACCTTAGAGTACCATTATAACTTTGAATCACATTGTACATTTTCACTGTATTACAGACCTCTGTTGTTTGTATTTGATTATGTACTTTAAAATGTTGTGAACTGTCTGAAGCAAGTTGCAAGGACTGGTCTAGAAAAGCCACTGTTAAATATGCTTCTTCATTATATTTGATACTGAGGCCATGAATAATGACTTACCCTAGATTTCAGTAACCAATCACCATAATATTTACTGGCAATGACTCTGTGAAAATTGTTGCTATAGTAACTTAATCTTGGGCTTAATCCAGGTCCCAGAGGAGGTGTCCGTTATCACAAAAGCCACTGCTGGAGCAAGCATCTGTAGCTGCAATCTTGGAAGAGAGGGACCAGGGACTACACAGGCTGAGTTTCTAAACTACTGTCTCACCCACTCAGGCCACTTGACACTAGTAGTAAGGCTGCATTGCCCAGTAATAAGCATGTGTTGGAAATCTTTCCTTTTCTCTGTGCTTTCTACAGAAGGTACAAATTTCTCACTGCTCCCACTAGAGAACAGACCTACCGAGAAAGCAAGAACCCATCTGCAAAACTCAAGCAGAAGAGAGGTATCCCAACCACCACCTCCTTTTGCCTCTGTTTTCTTGACTCATTCTCAAAACTAGCATTAGATATTATTTTATTGATTCTTTAATAATAAAATAGACAGAAATTTTGTTGTTTTTTTTTTCCTCAGAAGATTTCCAGGAAGCTTCCCTTAAAAGTAGAACTGGAGCAATTTTTTCCCCCTACGTGCGAGACCTGGGGAAAGATTGCCAGGTGCACATCGAGCTCTGTCGAGTGTCTTCCAACAAACATGTGAGCAGCCACTTGCTCTATTTCTGGCCAAAGCCAGGTCCTGTAGGAGGGGCTGGGTGGAGGCACAACACGGAAAGCTGACTTCTCCAGCCTTGACCCTTCCTTCCAGCAGCCTGCCTGGGCTTGCTGATCAGCTGAACTGTCTCTGTGCAGGCATCCTGAGGTGGGTAATAAGGAAGATATTGTTTCAGTTTTTCCATGTAAAAATAAATCACTTGTTATTTTAGCAAAATGCCATGTTTCGCAAGGGACATGTTGATTTTATGAAGTGGGACTTTCCAACAGAAAAGTTGACTGACTGACTGACTCCCAGATTTACAAGGCTGAATGAGAAAAAGGCCACTGCATTTCAGCTGTGATGTATGCCAAACAGGCTGTGTACATAAGGGACCTAATTCCCAAATTTCACCCAAATAAAGTTGGGTTTGTGCCAGAATTTCCTTCTTCCTATCAGTCTGCGGGTGTTTGAGGAAAGTATAACATTCAATTCGGGTTGAGAAGTCCTGAGAGGGTGACCCCAAGGGTGCTTGCAGGAGCAAGCACTCTGGACTACACAACAAAACTGGCCAAAGATCCTCTTCCTCCATATTTTGCCTTCTTGTAGGACTTCCCTCCTCTCCAGCCTCCTAAGTAAGCACTTCAGGTCATCTTGATGTTTAAATAGTATTGTCCTACAAGTGTAACATGATGTAATATAAGTGTTAGTGTGATCTCGAATTTTTAACCTGATATAGTCTAATCTGGAAGATTTGGACTGCGTTGGAAATGTTCCTTCTCCTGCTCACTCCACTCAGAGCAGGAGTGTTTGCTCTGGTTCCCTAGCTATAACCTAAACTTGGCTTCAAAGGGAGAAAGTTGACCTTCTGTGTAGTTCCTATCAGAGATTGCCAAGTTACCCTGAAGACACTAAAAACAATTTGCAGTTAGCTTAGAGTGACAAGTTTAACATTCACTTATCAAGCACAGCAATTTATTTTTACAATGTTGCAAAATGGCTTGGGACCAGCCAATTTCACTTGGAGGAACAAACACTGCCACAGCCAGAAGGCACAAAATGTGCAACAATAATCCTTAAGGCAACACACTGTAATTTGCCGTCTTCTGTTTAATGCCATGTCAAACAGAAGGATTTCTACACATTTCAGATGGTGACTGTGTTGCCTTCCCTTGGTTTGAGTTAGAAAAAAAAAAAAAAAAAGGAATTGATTTACTTCAGAGAGCAGTGATAGATGAAGGATATGACATGCACTGAGCATGCCTAGTTCCTTGTTCATGCCAAAAAATTCCCAGAAGGATAAATCTCGTTTCCTGCCTTACTTCACAGAATTTAACTTTTTAAACAAGTCATGTTCTGTGGTTTGGATTCTGTGTTTATATCAGGGTTTGTTTCCAGGCTCATGGACAATAATAGTACATGGGTCTGAAAAATCTGAACATTTTCATGTGGAGAGAAATCTTGGTGTTTTAATCTCACTTTCACTCTTATTATTTGCATTAATTCTTATAAACCAGCCCTTACAGATAAGTTGCAATAAAAGCTGATATTTTCCAGGTATAAGCTGGAAAATATGTGAACTTGAGCTTTCATTTAAGTCAAACTTATTTCCATGATTTCAGGCTGTACTTATATATTCGTACTGTAGACTTTATTTATTTTAGAAAATATGGAGCTGGAAATTAAGACTTAATTTTAAAAATATGTTCTGTGTTTAAACTGACTTGTGCATTTTATACATACATGCACACACACACACATATCTAAACCCTTTGTGATCTACTCATTATAGCTGAATTTAAGTCCAATTGGAAGCAGAACATGAATTATATTGAACCTGTTAGCCCAACTGTATTTAGAATATTGTAAGAATATATATTTCTTTCTGGATTTCCATTAATAGCAGCATCCTTTAATTAAAAAAACCAAAAGACACTTCCATGTGATTTGGTTATAACTTTCAGGAACATGAGTGTTATCCAAACATCTAGCATGTATAAATTTGAGGTGGTATGTGTATATAATGTATACATATAAGACGACACATAAATACACACACAGACAACGAGTAACCAAGATAGGATCAAACTTTAGACTTAGCATCTCTTGCTCGATTTGAAACTTTAATAATGCCCCAAATTATCTCCATAACAAGTAGCCAAAACTTCATTCCTATATGCAAGAGCAGTTCTGATATTCTGAAAAAAAGACCTGTTATGTTTCTTATGTGAAAGAAAACAAAAAAAAAAGAAAAAAACAGCAAATGAAAAAGTTGGTGCTACAGAATCTCTTCTAAGCTTAATGGAAACCTGGTAGATTAACTAGCTTCTTATGGGCTTGGGTTTGTCTGTTGCATTTTTTTTATTTAACCCACATCTTTTTCAAACCTTAGCTAGTTCTACACTGTATTTTTGCTTACTCACATTCTGGGTTTTAGTGTACTATAAAAATGAGTGATTTCTAACTTCTTAACACATACCTCAATAAGCTTAATACATAGAGTAGTTATTCCTAGATAAATAGATAGTTGTAAATATATATATGTGTGTGTGTGTGTGTTGGAATATAACTATGAATATATGTATGTATGTATGTGTATATATGCCCGTGAAAAATCAGCAAAAATGTTTATATTTTAGGTTGTATCAAAAGAAAAATCTTAATGGGCGATAGAGGGAAGAGTTCCCCTTGGTGTTTGGCTAAAGCTTAAGCAGAACAGCTAGCTTTTGTTCAAAGTGGAAGTTCTATGTGTTGCTGTTTGCTTCTACTGAATGATCTTCCTGTCACTAACTATCCTTCAAGCAACAGTGCAACTTTCATCGTGACAGTATGGGTTTTTTTCCGTGTAGGACTAAACTTGAAAATTTTAAGAAATAGTAGTAAAATAAAGAGTACATGCTGAATTAGTTCAATATGACTCTTTTATTTTTCCATTTTACCAATACCTATGAGACTATGAGTTTCCAGAGCCCCAGCCTTGTTTTTTGACACCCAAAATATATAGTAAATGGCAATCCCTGCTTTAATGTTAATTCTCTGAAATATGTCCATAAACCTCAGTTCCTCTGCTTTCCATGCAAGGATGCATGACCTCTATGTAGGAACTCAAAAAGCGGTTCAAAGGAATTCCTTCAAAGAGGGATTCCTTCAAACTAATGCAGACATCATTCATTCTTTGGCCCAAGGAGGAGTAACAAGAACAGCTGCTTCCACAGTATTGCTGAGAAGGAGGGGTGAAAGAAAACAGGAAAGGAGGAGACTGACATGCTATACTCTTGCTCCATGTGGTGCCATGTGGTCCCTGTTACACAAGACCAAGATATGTGCACCTTGGACATAATCCATATATGAATCAGGATGCTACTCAGCTGCTGCTCCAGTCTATAAGGTCATGAGAACAGACATACCATCTCTAACACTGGCTGTAAGGGACACCTGAAGAGTAGCAAAAGCAGGGAAACATGAATGATATTTCCCCAAATACTCTCTCAGCTTCCAACTATTTTTAGGGGATTTCCTGAGTTTGACATGGTTTATAGAGTCAGTAATCCTCAGTGGATTTCTTTTCCATATTCTTGTCCAGTGTCTCCTTGAATCCACATAAGTTTTTGCATCTACAGCATCCTTTGGTGAGACACTTCATAGGTCCACTGACCTATGGACATAAAGAACAAGCTTTCTTTGAAGCTTTCTGCTTCTTTCTTCTCGGGATCTTCATGGCACACCCTTGCAAGAGGTAGTACCTAGCTCAAAGCACACCAGTAATGAATTTCCAGCCATGTGTGGTGGCCATGTTCTTGTTTTAAAGACCAAAATTCTTCCAGCATCTTGTGTTCCTAAGGCTAAGGAAAAAAGGGTATATTTGAATTTGAAGCATTGTGCTGTCATGAGGCTAAGACAAGGTCAGGTTGCTGAACCTCTGTAATTTTGGGATGCTTCCTGTCATGTTGTAGCTCTCTTTTCCAGCTCAATCTAAACATGCTACCCAATTCAGATGGCCTGTTCGCTGCTTGGGGTGTGGACAGCCTCATATGCACTTAGCACCCAGCACAGAGAGACCAAAACTTGTCTGGGTAACCATGGCATTTGTAAATAAATACAATTAATATCAATCGTTATTACCATACAGTCCCCTTTAAAATAAACCAGTCTCTATAAATGGGTAGATTCCCTGTAATTGCTCTCCTGGGGCATTCTCCTCTCCCTCACAATTGTCCCAGGGACATTGCCTGCACGATCATAACACCAAGTTCTCAACCTGGTACCTCTTGCTGTCTTGTTGCCTTAGCTGCTTTTGTAGCCAAATATAAATAATTCCATTTGCTTTGCTTTTTTCCTATTGTCCTTAGATTCTCTTTCCACTGTAACTGAACCCTCAGATATCCTCCTCTTTGTTTCTTTGCCAACAAGCTTTGATAGGTACTTTTCTACTATCTTATATTTACTAAATAATACCCCTAAATATTTAATTGAGTTCTTGGAATACTTTTACATTTAATTACTCTTGCTGCATCAGAGTTTCCTAGATGTTTTTCCTTTGACTCATCTCCTAGAGAGTGTGAGTCTCTTTGCAGTGTTTACCTGAGGAGCAGGTATCTCCTGAAGAGCTGCCTGGTTTTATGTGAATTCCTTTATTCACATGCCCTGCTGACGTACTGAAGAAGGTTTTTGAAGTATCTTTCTCAGATAAACTCAGGGATTATGCCCTAGGAATGCACCATGGGGCAGATAAACTATCATGAGAAAAGGAACATTTCAGGTGCTTGTGCAATTTTATTTTTTTTAACTGGAACAAGATTATCTTTACAGCTGCATCTGCAGGAATTTATCAGTTTCCTTACAACCCTCCTCCCTATGTACTCAGCTGCCTCCTACAAAGCCACGTCACTTATCACTGAAGGTGTACTCTTCTTCAGCTGCAAGCTTATGAGTCTCTCCATGAAAGCTATAAGGAATATCTTCAGCTTCACCAAAACAGTGAATCTTGCCCAAACATACAAAGCTATAGTCCCTGTGCCAATAAAAACAGCAGTAAAGGAAAAGGTATTTTTCATATTAAAAAATGTGCTGTGATTCTCTATCTACTTAACACACTTAATGGTGAGATTCAATCTAACTTTAGCTATACGACTTTCACTAAATTTTTAGCCATCATGTGCCCTCCCACTAGTAAATTAAATAGGACTAGGGAATACTCTCAGCCACTCAAATTTCAGCAGCTACACTGTTAAATTCTCTGATTTGATTTTTTCAACAAGGTCAATCAACACATTTCTGAACTATTTCTGGCACAACTCAGGACTTAGTGTGAACTCTTCCCAATAGGGGTTTTGGAGGGTAAAGTAATTTAATAGTGTGGATGGAGCCAGGCCTTGGCATTTGCTTTGAGGCCAGAGAGCAGGCCTTGGCATATTTAATTTACTACTGCAGTTGAAGATTAGGGAAACAGTGCTCCTGAAATAACAAGTTCCCTACCTTGCCAGAGGAAACAGTTCTTTGATAAGTACTTTGGAAAGCCTCCAGAGGAAGATACCATTTGCCTAACTTAAGTATTTGGGTTTAGATATCATCTTCACTGACTGCTTTGGGGTGGAATTCTGTCAATAGGAGAGAACAGTACTGGCATAAAACCTCTGCAATGGCTTCCATCTGGAGAATCACAGACATTAATAGTGTGACATAATTATACACATTAGAAAGAAGGAAAATGAAGAATAAAAAGAATCTGTAGCTCTCAGAAAGGCACTGTTCTCAGGGGCACAACTCAGTCTCTCTTCTCCCACTCAGGCATTGGGGTGATGAAATCAGGCAAATTCAGATTTAGGTTACAC
>NW_009221285.1:0-29905 GCF_000690835.1 Fulmarus glacialis | reverse complement strand
CCCTTTAACTTCTGCTTATCATGAAATGTGTCAGGGCATGGATTAACAACTTGTTGAATCCAATCATGCAATCAAACAAAATGGAACTGGAAAAGGATTTTGAGAGGTCATATGGTACATTGCATTGCCCCAAGGCAGAACCAGCTCTGCTAAGGACATTGTGGACAGCTGTTAGAAAAACAGCTGTTTTGAAGACTTATAATGATGGTAATTCCATACTCTCCTTAAGCAATGTGTTCCAGTCCTTCACTATCTGTACCGCTGGAATGTTTTTCCTAATGTTTAGCTTTAATCACCTTTGCAGCAATGTAAGCCCATTATTTTTTGTCCTATCCACTTCTGGCACAGAGAAAAGATTCCTTTCTTCTCTGCAACAGCCTGCATTGGGTTTGAATACAGTTCATAGAATCATAGAATTATAGAATGGTTTGGGTTGGAAAATATGCTTCCTTCTCAAATCTTCTCTTTTCTGGGTTACGTATGGCCACTGCTGTAAATTTTTCAAAGATGGTCATGTTTTCTAGCTTTATGATCATCTGCTGTGCTACTCATGGGACTACGCAGACTGTTGGGCGAGCTCCTAAGCCAAGCGACCACATACTGACGAGAACAAGAAAGAGGATGTGACCACATAACTGGGGAAAAGGTAAAAAAGAGCAGTAAAGCCTTTTATAACAGCATAGACTAAAATTTACTTAACCAGTTATGAAACTTGGATGAGGAAAGCAAGTGATATCAGTAGCAACAGGGAAAAGTAGCTTTGAATTAAAAAGAAAACTAAAGATTGGGTTTTTACATACTTCCTTCTACATGACAACATATTAATTAGTGTGAATAAGTAGACGTGTCTTCTTTTAGATGAAAATTTAAGTTCTTTTGTCAGCTTTTCTTTGCTATCTACTGTCCAGTCTCAGTGTTACTCCAAACACTGATAGAAAAGAAGTCATCTAGATAATCCCTACAATCATGAAGAGCTCAGCACTGGAAGACCACCCAAACTCACACATTAGATATTCCTTCAGCCTACTTCCTTGTGAACTGAGTATGTTTTAGGATGCCTGCCTAAAGCCTTGGTTAAAATTCATTGTCTTTTTGGATTGGGGATCAGATTTTATCAAGACTTTATTTTCTGGGAGTAGCTTCATCATAAAATTCTAAGTTATTCTGAAGTGGATTTCTTTTGGGTATCTCTAACTGCATAATGAAATATAGGAGTGTTTATTCCTCTAATGTTGTCTGGTATATGACTAGAGAATTTTAGATAGTGATTCTGAGGTTTCATATTTTGAAAATAGGTATGTAAAATGGCTTGGACCCAGAATCTTTGACTATAATTGCATTAGCGAAGTGGACAGGATCAGGGCAGTGGCCCAAGAACAGTTATCCATATGGTTAAATTGTTAATCTATTCCCTGGTGCCCTTTTGGCTCACGCCAAATAACACTATCTGTTTGGGAACTAGCGTACGCCAAGGACCATTCCCAGAGGGAGGTTTGGATGCAGCCACCCTGTTCTGTAATGTAAAAGAATTTATTAATGTGACTGTGGCCAGACCATGTCATTTGGCTTCCAGGCCAACAAATGGGCCTAGATACTGTTTTCCTCGCTACCCTCTGTTTGTGTAGCCTTGGGGCAACAGTTTGAGGTAACTCCCTAAATTATTGTCTCTAATGTTTTTCACTATCCACCATAATTTTTAAAATTCCTAAAAAACTTCCTATGGAATAAGCTTCATAATTATAAAGTTTAAGCACAAATATTTCTGCTAACTAAATTTTTTGACAGTGTTAAATAAAAACATGGCAATGGCTTCTTGGTTTTCAGCGAAAATTCACTGTTAACCCAGATTATTAAACCTTCTGTTAACCTTCTAGTAAAACCAAATTTTAATTTGGATTGCAACCCAATCCACCACCAAGTATGTAAAGTGGGTTATGCTACCGTAGGACAGCTCTTTAATCAGCCAATGTCGCCTGTCTATAAAGTTATTCAGTCACCCAACTTTCACAAAGCGCTGCTTATATGGACCTCTCTTCCTTTCATATCTGCTCTTTTCTGCATTATTTCTGTATTTCAATTACTGTTTATCACAAGCTTCATGATAATTTTTATAGCCTGTCTTTTTCAGGCAAAGATGGGTCTCGGAGTCACAAAGCGTATATTTATAAATTCTACAGCTTAAGTAATAACCAAAGATATATAGGACTTGTGGGGAATCTCAAGGGTTTTGGGCTTTATTCCCTTCATGCTTTCAACTTCTGCCTTTTTATCATACCACACTTTCTGGTCACTACAGGTAGAATGAAAGAGTTATTTAAAGAATAAATTTCTGTAATAACGGTTTGTTTATATCATTTTCAGTCCTGGCCCCCAAATGCAAACCAGTATTAACGGTTTATAATTACAGTGTTAACATTTTCTATTCCTAAAGTAAACAAAACATTTAGGAAAGCTGTATTGCAACATATCTTTGTTGTCTTTAATGCACCAGAGATTTTTGTCTGACTATGACACACTGGGTTTCTAAATTTTTCTGTTCTTGCAAGTATAGCATTTCTGTGAAGTTCCATTGATTCTCTCTCACTTCTCCTTTGTGAGTTTTGTTGTATTTATTCTGTTTTGTTATTCAAATATTGCACAAACAAATGAGTATACTCAGATTACTGCAGTGTTCACAAAGTGAAAAGCCATTGGATATACCAGGATTTAATTTTTTTGAAGTCCACTCCAGACAGCCAGAGGTAGTTAAAAAAAGTTTATTTTGCTTTCTATTTGAAAACATTTTCATCCAAGGCAGTTAGCTTGATCCCTACTGGGAAAACAGAGACCTAATTTTGTCCTGCCTAATACAAACAGAATTCCCAGTGACTTCACTGGGAGTTTTGCCTGAACTAGGAACACAGAAGAAGGCCCTATAAACTTTCAAGAATATCCCTCTGCTTTCTCGTGGCCTGATCTAATCTCTGTAGCTTACCAAGTACTTATATTCTAGCAATGTATCAAAGTGCTTTGCAAATTATCACATCCTTATGCAGTACTTTTGGACTTTCGACAGAGATCATTGTTTTGTAGGAATAAAATATGTTTTAAAATTGCCACAAGCCCTAGGTTGTTCTACACCCCTCTGGTCAGAGTTGACAGCTCTGGATATTGATTCTGTATCAATGAAAATATAATCTCCTTTCCCATGACTTTACTACTAACAGCTTCAGTTGGTAACAATAAATGGATATCTTGGGTTCAGAGAATAGTAAATATAGCATAGAAAAACAAACCATTTCCAAGAATGTATTTTCTCTGTGGTTAGGATACGTTATACTATTCCACATTATTGAGCTAGTTAGTGCTTGGAGACAAAAAAAAGAGGAGAAATCTGAATGGGAAAGCCTACTTTGGCAGGAACACTACTGCTGGTTTTAAGGAATGAAAAACAGAAGTTAAAAAAAAAAAGAGAGAAGAAAGAGATCAGAAAACTTGTTTTTCAAATATATATCAGACGAAGGGTAGATTATGGAGAAGCTTAAAAACAGAAGTTAAAAAAGAAAGGGTAAAAAAATGGGCGCTGTCTTTTTTTTAAAGATGGAGTGCAACTGGAAACAGCATGCAGCCAAAGGTCAGGGTCAAGAGTAATAGAATCCTGGCACTATGTGCTAGTTTATCTTCTACACGATGAACTCCTGCCAAACCATATACACAATGTCGTACAGCAGGGAAAAGTGTCTGATGCATCTCCAGAGTATTTATGAGGGCTTCTGTTTTGAAGATAGTTTCTTAGGTAACAGAATAATAACATAATGGGACTATTTCTCATTTATCAGGGAACTTTTTTTTTTTCCCTTTTTGGCTTATTCTGCAAATTAAACTGCGATAACCATTTCCCCTTTTCTGGACTCCCTCTCCCAATATTAAGAGGATTGGGGTTTTTTTTAATTTTATTTTTCAGTTTTGCCTTAAGAGAAAGATTTCTGAGGTAGTAGTACAAGAGCTGATTCAAATACGACTAAGTCTTGCTCAGCACCTTAGGAAATAAATAGTTGAGTTGGAATGATATGCATTCACAACATTTAAAGGAGATGAAAGAAGGTCTTGACTAAGTTGTTGCTTCTTGGACTGTGTGCCTTCCTGTCTCTCATATAGTACTGAGTGTTATGCTTTGTTTCTTTTAGGCATGGTAGTATATTTATACTCTGCTTGCAAAGCCTTCCCCCACCAGTGTACATTCAGAGCACAATCCAGTAGTTTATTTTTCTACATTTCCCCTTATTTCACAAATGTATAAATATTCCAAAATTAGTTTTAGAAAACAGTTTATCTAAAGCATATCACATATTTTTAACAAAAAAACATTGCAGGTGTGCAGCTCGAAATGCAAGAAAACAATATGTCAGATTCTGATCCAGCACTGGGAGCAAAATATCTTCATTAATGGAATGTGGATTAAACTCGCAGCAGCTGCTCTATAATATTTATATTCCAACTTCTCACGAACTTTTATTAGGGGACAAGTGAGATCACATTAACTGCAGCAAAACAAAATCCACATATTTACTTACCTCAGAGTAGCCTATGCCTAATTTTCTAGCTCTGATTTGACATCTTTCTAAGTAAATTATTCATGTGGCCATGAACATTACTTGACAAGTAAGGTAGCACACAAGATGAGACGCTACCTATTTCAAAGTCTTGACTTCAACAGAAGTATTGGCTATATTTAATTTTTTATAATAATGTATAAGAAAAATATGGATACAGGCCTGGTTCACTCCAGTAAGTGAACTGTTTCAGTGAAATCAGATAAAGAGAAACTTTATATGGTACAGAGGTTTCCCTAGAGAACCCTGTGAAAACTGTAGGAACTGAAAAAGTGCTCCCTCTGGTCCAAAACTCTGCTGAAACCCCAGCAATGACTTTTAAGCTATTGAAAGGTGAGAAAACAAATGAACTTCGAGAAGTCAATGAGGAACATAGGGTTCAACATTATGCATTAAGCAGTCAAGGAGCTTCATAGGATATTCATAGCACAAAGCAGTAGAGTTGAATCAAAAGACAGGAGAGTCCATGTTGTTGTTACAAAGGAGTCAATTTAGTGAACAATTTCAGCTCCTCTCCCTTACTAAATCAGACTCCAGAATTGTGCTGGGATTCATAAAATTAGCATCAATGCGGAGAAGTGACTGTGAGGCAATCTTATGTAGTGCTATACTAAGAGTACAACTGAAGACCCTAAGAGTTTGTCTTGATCTTGTTTTCCTTGAGATGCTGGATTTCCGCACTAAGCTAACAACCCCAGAGGGACTATGACTCCCGATGCTGTTCAAGGCTTTATCAAACTCAATCCACGGTACGAGTTCTTAATCCCAAAGAACCACTCAAAGGTTATAAATTACACAGTAGGTCTGATCTGCAAAACCACCTGCAGCTGCATAATTCCCAGGACCAATTTTTCTAGGGCTATGGGCTGTTTACAATTCAGATTGTTAGAAAACAGCATTGAATTCTGAAGGGCGTTACTGGTATCTGAATACACGGCATGGAAAAGGGTAAGCAAAGGGTGTTACACAGGTCCAATACCAGACAGTGGTGCTGCCTGCAACAACAGAAATAAGAACTTTATCTTTGTTTATCCCTCTTCAAGTTAAACATCAGGTATAGCAGAGTTTTTAGTAGCACTGTCTGTAGAGGCTGCAGAGAAGGACAACCCTTTCATTAAGTGACATTCACCTACTTGCATCTAACCTCCTTTTGAAA
The DNA here is from genome assembly GCF_000690835.1 of Fulmarus glacialis. Lineage (NCBI taxonomy): Eukaryota > Metazoa > Chordata > Aves > Procellariiformes > Procellariidae > Fulmarus > Fulmarus glacialis. Next base: position 24,157 of record NW_009221285.1, on the reverse strand, counting down.
GAAGCTATTTTCAGATGCATATTCTGCATGCTAACATACTTTTCCCCTATTTCAAGATTTTCTAACCTTTTGAAATGTTCTGCTAAATGTTCCCCCTCTTAAATGTAAATAATTTTCTTTCAGAAGAAAGGTAATCGATTCTTTCCTTCCGCCACATGATTTTCCAAGTGAAAGGCTACACTGGAAAAGCATTGATTCTTGCTTTAAAATATTCTTGCCCAGCTTCTAGCCTTATAAACAGAAAAGCTGAACTCCTATATCTACTTGCATGTCCAAACCCCATCACTTGAGAGTCTTGGACAGAACTCAGGACCCACACTGAGTTCTGCTCAGAGTCTCTAACCTACCATTTTTAGATGACATTAAAATATAGCAAATTCAACTTTCTTTGCTTGAAACTGAAGTTGAATTGTATTAATAATGGAATATACAGCAAAAATAAATTGAGATGTTACTGGCTTTGCATACAAACCAAATTATAGTATTTCTCTGGGCAGGAAACACTACTGCTGAATACCAGTGAGGGTTAATCTTGCTAGCTGTTGCAAAAGTCTGTATCCAAAATGTGCATGGAGTAATGCTGGCTCTAATTATTACACTGTATGGAGAGATCAGTCAACTTTATTTCTAGCAATTCACTAACTTTTCTTTTGTGTAAACTTGGCACAGAAAGGCTTTTGCTATTGAACTAAATAAAACCCTCAGCACATGGCCATGGCCCAAAGGGACACTTTATCATTTGTATATAGAGAGACATTTGATTATGGCTTAATTATACAATATGCTGCTATTTATTTTCAATCAGTCTGCAAACTCCATAATTGTGGATTATTTACTGATGAACTACTTACAATCCATTATTCTATTATGTTAATGTATTCAAATCCAAAAACATACAAATGTTTAATAACCTAGTTTAAATCAGTTGGGCTTTTATTGGTCTTCAGGAAGAAAGATATGCAGAAACCGACAATTTGGTAAATCAGAGTTACCCAACATTGAAAACAAGCTCTGTTTTGTTTCGTTTTTTAAGTTTCTAAAAATTGTGTTCAATTTATCATATCATTATTATTTGCTACTGTACTTCTGGTTGTCATCTTCTCTGGATGGTATTTAATCAATTGCAGAAATCAAACAAATAATATAGTGGACAACATTTCCCAAAGTTCTAACCAGCGGGATTTTCCAAATCATAAAAATGCTTCCTAACTACCCCTTTGGACTCCTAATTTTAAAATTATAAATTGCAGCTTTCCCTTTCTTTCATTTCTCTACCCAGCTTCTCCCTAGCCCTAGAAGAAATTACTTAGAATATCTGGATTTGAGCCAGAATCAGACATTTTCTTGAGTTCTAGCAGGACTTGAACTGCATTTTTCTTCATCTCCCGTGGAGGTACCTCAGTCAAGGGGTTACAGACTCTTCTGAAGTGGCACTTTACTGCTATACAAAGATTTTAATCAATCTCTGGGTCACAGAGAAAAGGCTAGAAAAACTCAATACCCTGAAGTTACAGGGCTGCATGAGGAGGCTGCGTGAACAGCCCCTGCTTCTGTTCATACAAAAGGTTATGGATCTGCTCCAAAACAGTCCAGAGGAAAGCTGAATTCGAGTAGTTTATATGCCAGATAACTCTGTAACCGTCAGCTATGGAAGGAAATGGGGGAGAGGGAAGCAGGAAATAGGTGATCCACTTCTGAATTGTTTTGCCAGTGTGGACTGATTTGTTGCACTGTGAAACATCAACAGAGGCACCAGACTCTAATGTTTAAGTAAAAGGAAGAGTCAAAGATGTGGAGGAAGATGGGCACCGAATATGCCTCTAGAAGCACATTTTGACTTCACAGTCATGGACAAAATTTCTTACTTATGCAGCCCCTTTCCAGAGTCCCAGTTTAGATCTTTGGCGAATACAGTAAGGATTTGCCCTTGTATTTGAACTCGCCAGGCTGTTTCCCTTATGTTTTTTTTTTTATCAGTTTCACTTGATTTTGCAAGTTTCTGTGTCTTCAGACTTCTAAGACTCCTCAAATCTGAAGAGGTCACTTTCTTCTCAAAAATACCTACCAGCCAGTTGCATATTATTGACTTGATGGCAGTTCACACTGGCAGTGAAACAAGAGCAGGACTCTAGCTTCTCCAGTCTGCAAAGACTATAAAAAGGCAACATTGCTTTCATTCATCTGTTTCTGAAGGGCAGTTCATAACTTTCAGAATAGTTTCCTACTAAATCTCTTTAAAATGTCAGCCTATTGACAAAGATAGAAAGTGCAGATGAAACATTTAAGGTAAGAAAATAGGAGACCCAACCCAACAATTGCTTCTCTGGCTAACTTCTCTTTTATGACTTCTCAGAGGATTCCTCTACAAGGTAGACTGTAGGATCAGATATAAGATTTATATAGTAAATTAACCACATAAGTATGACAAAGTAAATCACTACTTTAATATAGTAATAAAACATTATATTAAGGCTTCAATATAAATGGTTTATACAGAGGTTAGTAACTGAATATTAGATATTAGAAACATATTACGTACTTTAGTAGTATTTGTTATGGATGGTTACAAGCACATTAGTAGGTGTTATTGATCTATTCATTCTATAATAATCTGTAAGAAATGATTTACTATTTACTAAAAGGGTTATTACTCAAGTATCAACTTTTCAGACATTATTTATAGATATTCCATAATGTTAAGCGTGATGACTATATCAGGTTTAATAAACCAATACTGTAGTTTTTCTGCCATTAGGTTTACTGAGATCATTTCATTAACATCTGTACAAACTTTTAAGATCCTTTTAGTCATGGTTGAAGTTATACTGTCCACATTAAAATAAAAATAGTAACAATAATGATACTCATAGCCAAAGATGCTGAAATCAAGTAGTGCAGAATTTCAGTATTCATTGTATTTAAAATATTTCTATTAAGCTAAAAATCTGAGTCAGATGGGGCCTCACATTGCTAGCTTGGTTCACAAGGAAGAAAAGCAGCTGATTTTGCATTTTCTACAGCAGCTTTGTTCCCACCAGGATGTGCACAGTAGATCTAACTGGTCATGATGAGTGTGAGCATCATTATGGGCTAACAGCTCATAAACGTCCAATGTGCTTCAAGAGTGCTGAGGCACATGTCTTCTGTTCTGCTTGCAGTATTTTTATAGTGAACAGAAGTTCTGAAAGTAAAAATAACTCTGACAGCCTGGAGACCAGAAAACGTGAGAAAATATAGTAGAATTGCTGCCTGGATTGGTGTGTAACTTCATGTGCCTGTATGCTTACTACATATGCAGATTACGTAGGTATATACATATACATTCACAAAATTTATCGTTCAGATTATTTTTAATATTTTCTGATAATTTCTAATATTTTCTGATAATTTCTAATATTTTCATATCACAAATGAAAAAAAAAAGTCCCTCTAAAACCAGAATATTGTTTTACCCTTTAAAATTAATGTTCCTATTAAGGAAAACCAAAGCTGTCAACTATCTTATACAAGGTTTTGTTTGGTTACTGAAATATGATCAGGACCCTTATTTACATTTTAATACTTTCATGATCTTAACATGAACTCAATACTATTTGCTTTGTTTTTCATGAAGTTCCAGTTCTTCAAGTCATCTTATTTTGTGCAATCTTAACATTCATAGTGGAAGTATGTTTTAGGCCTCAGAGATGCAAAGGAGACCTCAGAAAGGTATCCTGAAATGCCTACTGAGATTTCTTTGCATGGCTTTTTCATCAGAAAAAACTGGTATAACAACTCTGGACTTTTCACATGAAGAACAGGTTTTAAAGCAACATTTTTTCAGGATGTTCTGGCCAAAACCAAAGTGAAGCATCAAAATAGCTTAGGATTTGACATTGAGGGTATTATCTTAGGCTGCAGATCTACTACCATTAGATCACTATGTATCTATGTAACTAAGGTCTTAGTTTTACCCCCGTGCAGATTAGAAAATCTTGAAACCTCAACCATTTGTTTTTGTTTTTTTTTTAAATCAGAAAATAATTTTCTTCCCAATACTGATTTTCAATTCATATTGAAAATGTAAACACTGGAAGGCACAGCAGGGTCTGTCATACTTTGAGAAGGTGACACTTTAGGGATCAATATTTAATAAACGTGAGTATACAAAATGAATGTTTTAAAAATACCAAAAACAGCAGGTCAAAAGTTTGCCCAACCTGAACATAGCAAGGGGCATGACTTCCAATTGCACACGAGACTAGCATCACTTTGAGCACTTTTGACTTCTGACCCCACGCAACTAGGTTTCTAGACTTAGCTGAGTGGGCTTTCTCATCCTGCACCTGCAGGTGACAAGACTGGTATTCTTAAAAATCACCAGTCCAGTATGTATTTATGTCCCATAAATATGTTGGACAGAGTACAGAATACTGATGTTCTGTTCGCCTCTTTGGTTTGGACACAGTTTGAGGCAAGGGTTAATCTTTACAACACAAAAATTAACCCTTCCTAACTTCTTTCCCACTGATCCCACTTTGGCTTCTAAACCAAAGAAAGTCACTCAGTTTTTAATCTCACTGAAGACTAGCAATTTTAAATTAGATTTCTAACTTCAGGTAGTCATCCTCCAGGATACTTCTCATGTTCAGAAACAGATTAATTTCCCTTCTGCAGAAGCTTCTATCACTCTCCATTTTCAGTAAACAAATATCTTAAAATAGGCAATGAAATTTTAGATGGCAACAACTGTGTGAGATGAATCCCGTTATGATGAATCCCTACTTTTCTTCTGAATTTTTAAATTAGGTATGGTTCTAGAGAAATCATTAAGAGATGGATTACAGGTGTTTTTGATTCCTTTGCTGATTAAATACAAAATTAATATACTTGTAAGCATATTTTTGCAAGTATATTTTTGTCGTTTCTTCATCCTCTTAATACTTGCATATTTTCGCTATTCCTTCAATTCCTAAAGTAACATTTTATCATTATTATGTTTTCGTTCTCCTTAATAAAACATTGTTTATGCTTTATTTTTTCATGTCTTTTACTCTGTTTTCCCCAAACACTTAATTTCCATTTTAATCACCGACTTCGGTTTTCATGAATGTTTTGAGGCTAAATTTTCCTCTTAAATACCCCCTTTATACCTCGACACTGATGTCCTGTATGTAACAGATCTCGCCGTGGCCCTCTGCATTTTTGGGTTATATCTTGGCCATTAATCTTTCTTTATTGCGGTATGTTTAACAAACTGTTAAAAATAATGGTAGCTGGCAATGAAAAAGTGTGGTGCCCTTTAAGAGGCATTGTTTGAACTGATATTTAAAGATTTCTAATTCTCTGGGGTCTGGAAAGTAACGTTTTCATGTTTTTACAAGTCGTTTTGCAGCAAGTCTTATACTGTCCAGAAATGATGTTTAAAGTTTCAATAGCTTCTGGTTCTCTGTGCCACATCACCTTGCAATTGCCCCCAAATTGTTTCTGAATCACGTTTCCTCTGGCAAGGAGTGGTAACCCTCATTTTATATTACATTGTACAATGTACAGTGCTCTCACTCCACTCATAACAATGTTAATGTCAGAATGAAAAATGATAAAGCATAAATTAAATAGCAACCATATGTTTTCTGTAATATATCTTTTTTGTTTTCTGACCCAGGTAAACAATTTCCTTATATCTCCTGTTCAGATCTGCATTGCATCCTCCAGATTTGCCTCACGAACACCAGAGAGCAGGCATCTTGCATGTGTCCAGACAGCTGAACTTGAACTTCAGTTAATACAAAGTGATAGTGCTCATTGCTGCTAAACAAGCTTTTCGTTTTAACCAGCGAGCTTGTTAAATAACGTATCTTCCATCAGCCTACAGTCATTTTAGAGCTTTACAAACAAACTTAAGCTTCCAGTCCATGTTATACCAAAGGACAGTGAAACTTTCCATGGGATTATTCTAGTAAACCCTTAGTAAATTATCCGAACAAATAAATGTTACAAAATTCTACTGGTTGGGCTCCCCACCCTCCTCCTCCCCAGCTTCCACCGGCAAGCGGAAGGCACTCTGTGTATATCACATTCTCTAAAGACGAGGCCATCCAAAAGCTACAGAAATCATTACAATAAAATACAAGCCACTAGTTTCTTCTGGTGCAGAAAGGAGACTATCTGTGGGCCAAGGTCCTCTCCACACGTGGAACTTTGGTACGTGAGAGCACAGCCCAGCTGGTGGGTCAATCATTAAAAATTAATTTGGAAACATTTTTTTTCTTTTCCCTTGAAGGATGGTTCCTGAACTGCAGACACCCTTAGTTTGGTGCACAGGGGCTGTTATAACGATGGGTCGCTGGCAGCAGGGGCTGCAAGGAGAGGCAATGCGTGCATGAAGCGTGAAGGTGACGTTCACCACGCAGCTTTGGCAGCTGCAGCAAGCACTGTGCAGGGCTCTGGGCACTGTCAGGGTGCTGTGCACATTTTGGGTTGTGCATATTCTCATCTCCGTGCTGACGGAGCATCCCTGGCAGATTCTGTGCCCTGGTTTCACCTGGCTTCCAAAACCCACTCTCCCACCCCTCCCTGTGTGATCCTTCATGCCTACTTCACATTGACATTTAATCAAGTTCCCAGGCAAAATCAAAAAACTTACAAAATCTTGTGCCTAGCTTGTCATAATTTTTGCTTCCTCTGTTCTGTGTATCATTTTCAACACCTATTTTGCTTATCTATTTCTTTTGCTAGCTGGTCAGGGCAGCTTCTCCTGCCAACTCCTCTATGTGACATGTTTTTTTGCTAGAGTGCAGTGACGGATAGAAATACACAACCAGGCTTATTGCCACAAATGGTGCGACTGCACCACTGAAATGCATGAAGTAGTAATTTGCTGAGAAGCAGGACATACTTCCCAGGTGGCAGACTGCCCTAACTCACTTGTATTGGCTCTGGTGCACTGCACCAGTTCTGATACACTGACTCTGGTGCACAGGCTTGTCCAGTTAGATGAAAAATGAAGGAGAGATTCATACGAGGCAAATAAAGTTAAGCATTTTGTCTGTCTGCCCTGAAGAATAAGAAACAGGGGCAGCCGAGGAGAACATTTTAAGACAGAAAAAAATAGCTTCTGGAGGTGTTTAATTTTCACCTTTGATTATAGGTGGAGTCTAGAGAACCAGCTTGGGCTTTACGCTTGGCTTTCAGATAGCTAAAGGAATTCATCCTGTGCGCCGAGTGCCAGCCTGTGAGATCTAGCAGATATTAATCTTACTTTTTTTTCTATATAATTTTCCAACAATTATAACTACATAGCACTGAGGAGATACTAAACTTTAAGTTTTAGCATTTTACTGTTCACATATGTTTTTCAGAACTGTAGCATTTTTGCATGGATCTGATATTTTTTATCTGAATTCAGATTTCTGAATATACTGAACAATAATCTGCTTGGCTTTCCTGGTAATTATACATCAATAGTTAAGACTGCAAGAAAAACTGAAAAACCTGACTGCCTAATGAGTAAAGTCAACATTCTTTAGTTTTGACTGTGGATGCCAGGTAAGAGGTCTTAATTCTTTAACAGTTATATGAGAAATAAAAGGATAGATAATGCAAGAATAATGAAGAGAAAGAGTTGTAAAACAATTCTATATTAAAAGTCATGTACTCAGCAGGTTAGACTGATTAGATCTAGTGACAATATTTGTATGACTTGCATAAGAAAGCAAAACCTTTCATACATTCTTTTTCTCATCTTTTTTTTTTTTTTTTCCCCTGCCCTGGGAGAAGAAAAAGGCATTGACTCAAGTCTGGAAATGTGTTTTAAAAACCTGTACATACGATAGTAAAGACTGTTCTCATATATGCACTTCAAAACCTAATCTAGATTCGAAAGGCCATTTGTACCTCAAGTTATAATTCTACCTATAAAGGAACAAATTTCAGGGAGAGTATTACTCAATTTGGCTGGAAATATCAAAGTGACATGGAAAAACAATAGGTACCAAGTTCCCTCTGGTTTTACTGAGTAACTCTATGAAGTTCTTGGAAAGTTCCATCCTTTCTAACCTGGAACTGGAATTTGGCAAGGCAAAATTTGGCGCTTTGGAACATCTTTTAATTCTTAAAACAGATTGAGATAGATATTTCTTTGATGCGGCCCTGCCTGTTTGCAAATAAGTGTAACACCCTACCTTGCTGAGCTCAGGAATACTCAATAAGAAGATGGGATCTGATTCAATTTCATTTTTTCTTCCCCTTTCCGGGAATCCTTCAGCCAGCTCTCTGACCAGAAAGAGATCTTCCTTTCATGCACACAATCCTATTGTCTCTGGGACTCCCTCAGCTTACCATTCCCTTCTGAAAACTTTTGTTTTTTTCCTCCTTGAATTCTTCTCACAAAAAAATCTATGTCAATCTAAATGAATCCCAACTCTGAGTTTAGAAAATCAGCCCCCTTTGGGTGATATAGCCAATTCCTACTCCAGATTTGCACATAACTTCCTCTGCATGGAGACACCTATTGCCTCAGCGACCCCTTCCAAAAAGGGGCTCTGATTGCTTTACAAAGTCAGTGTGAATGAAAAGCAACTGTTACACACCCCAGTGAGGTTTAAACCAACTTGTTATAGTGAGAAGGGATGCTCCCAGCCCCTTGCTTTCTGCTTCATCTTACCACAAGTCATCCCTCACTCTGGTCATGAGAGTGTCTGTGTGAAATTCAGTCAGAAATAAGTTTACTCCATGTGACATGTCTACTTTTCATACAGACAAGCACCTGGAGGTTTGCCCGAGTCATCCCTGCGTGGCCAATACACCATTATGGCACAGCACTGAATTAGATAGAGAGATAGCCTGAGTCCTCAGAAAGGCATAGGTGCATCAGATCATCACTGTGCCTCAACTCATAATCAGGCCTAATTCTCCAGGCACAGCACCGGCTGTAAAAAAGCTTGTCCTTGTGCTTTGGTCTGTGCCACATAAAGGATATTCTAAGCCCACTCCACAGTGTGCTATAAAACAGCAAACACCATATGCTACAAGACACGTGGCATCTGCCCTCATCTTCCTGCAGACTAACTCTTTAAAAATCAAACACTGCAATAGTCTAAAACCTGCTAACTTGTCCTTCTACTTCTTATGTGAACTCTGAGGTTTTTGTCACCTGAGCCTATTTTTGTGATAGTGTCTACAGAGACTCACTCGCTATTCACAAATAGCCAGGAACGCAGTTTCTAGACTGTGCCTTAAACATTCAGGCAAGGGCTAGACAGAAGCACAGGGGCAACCCTTACCTCCTTTTCCAGTCTTTGGATGCCCTCTGTGTCTTTGTCTTGCTGGAAGACGAAGCTGTGAGGGTTGGCTAGCGCTGCCAGGATGGGATTATTCCATGCCTTAAGTTAAACACGTAAGCGTTTGAAGGATCGAGGCCATCATTCCTAAAGCTTTAATAAACTTTACAGTAGAAAGAAGTTTCCCTTAACCCCATTTATTTAAACAATCCATATTGTTTTATATAGAGGAAACTATCCAATGCAAATACAGCTAAATATTTTAATGGTTTACACATTCATTTTAGAAAGTTTTCTTTTAATTTGTTAACTTTTGTTCCTTTGAACCGGCTCAACCTACTCATTTAATCCCTTGAGCTTTCAAGGGACAGCTTGCAGAAAGTTATATACACAAATATAACAAACATTTCAAATAAAGCACAATGCATAAAGCAGAGAAAGGGAAAAATTTGACAACAGCTGCTAGATTTAACACTAATAGTTTTGAAAGATTTTGGCTTAAAGGTTAAGAGTATCTTATGACAATAAGCAGACTTTGTATATAATGTCAACAGCCCTGTTGCAACATGTCCAGTTTTAATTTATTCTTGTTCGCTTGCATAAGACAAATAATATAATTATGTATGTCTGGTTCATGACATTCAAGTTGGAAAAAAATCAAATAAATCATGTTTTTTTACGAATAACAACTCCTAAAGCCTTTGGCCTACGTCCCTTATTAACATTAGAGACATTTTCGTCTGAAAGTGATAACCTGAAAGTTTGCAAGTATTTATTTATTTTGATCATATTTAATCTTTTTGAGCCTTTTTGCTTCTGAATAAGCTAGTGGTAACTAGTATCCTCCTTAGCCTTTCTTTTCTTTTTCTTTTTATGTCCAAAGAACATTGCAAATGATATCAATTACCTGATTAGCAAAAAATTTAAGGCTCTAAGGGCTGCACTCATCAAACTTTGAAGTTCAATTTGGACCAGTTAGACATGCTGACAATTTGGAAATATTTTTATTCTCTGCTTATATTATACTTCTAATGGAAAAATAACACATATGATATTAAAACTGTATGTTAATCACACATTATAGCATGTACCATGTTTCAGTGTGTTTCCTAAGATCAGTCATCAATCAGTAAAACTGTTTATTGGCATATATGTATTAAAAAAGAAGAAAAAAAAAAAGAAAAAAGAAGAGCAGCCTCACATTAATCCCCGTTATGGAGCTCTTTACATGAGAGATGAAATTAATTTCACGTGATTTTAGATGTCTGGTGTAACACAGACAATTAGTATAAACTAACTATGTAGGCTTCTATTATACTTATGGAGAATTAGGCACTTCTACAGGGTGATACACACATCTGTCTGATACTTATGTTCAGATGGGATCCTAAAAACTGGAAGATCCTAAAAACTGGAAGAGCCAAATCTTTCCTTTTACTCTGAAGGGAATCTAGGGTGTGGTTTACTTTAGATGTATAACTTCCAGGTAGCTTTATGTAGGTAAAGTGAAATCCACTCCAGGTGGAGATCTGGACTTTTAATATAAATTACCGTACCTACTTCGAATAAAAATAGCAATACATTTTAATGGTTTCAACTAATGCTTTTCGGTCCCTTAAGGAGGATGTAATAGGGTGAATTAGTGCTTAGGTTTTTTAATATGCATTTGTTTTACACAGAGGGACTGCTCTGGCTTCAGTGAAAAATTTCCTGAGTTAGAGGAGATTAAATGAAATCAAAATCTCACTAAGGGAAAGATGAGATAGTACTAAGATGGATGGCAAAAATAAGGTCTAATATAGAATGCATAGGCTTAGCATGAAATGTGCATGGAGAGCTTGGAAAGTACACTAGTGACATGTATCTGTGTAATGGTTCCAAAGCATTTTCTTTTGGATGATATTAAGACTTTATAAAACAAACATATGCTCATGCTAATAGTGTTTTGAAGTAAATGTATTAATGCAAAAATGTCCAAACAAATGTGCCAGATTTCCTCAGGGTTTAACTCCCACAGCAGCAAAAGAAGTGGTCCAGAGTGTTTGAAACACTTTCCATAGGAGCATTTTTACCATGCCAAGAATCAAAGCAGGAGCGCTGTGCAGTTGTGGCAATGCAGAAGCCTCCGCAGCATACGCATTGCAAGAACGCTGCTGCATCCCCAAGGGGGAAGAGTCCAGGTGTCCTTCGTTCTTGGGTACAAAATGCAAGAGAACCAGGGTGGTTTTGCTTTACAGAAGGGAATTGTCAGGGGCAGAGACCGTGAAAACCTTCTCATCTATGAGAAGGAAGCAAGAGAGAGGCTAATCAGTGGAAGGACCTATGCCTTTGCAGGCACATCAGTGCACTGTCACTGTGTTGAATCAAAAGCCATCGCCCTCAGTAGAAGGAGCAAGGCAGGGCCCCCCCGTCACATTTACCAGCAAACACACAGGAGCTACGGGTCCTCCAAACCCCAGGGACCTGCACCGTATTAGGTAAAACCGACCCCACCTTACTTCCCAGAAACTGGAAGTCCTATAAGCAGCCACAGGGTGATGACGTCACTGTGGCTGGTTTTGTTTCTTCATATTTTAAAACGGTTATGCAAATGCCATTTTGTGGAGAAACATGTTTTTAATAAATAGCCTTGCTTCTTGATTTGCTACTAATTCGATCATCAAAACTTTCTCACCAGGTCCAAACCTGTCCACCAGGAAAAATGCTGGTAAACCTGCAGTGGCCATCCCAGGCAGGCAGAACACCAGCCCTTTGGGGATAATCCTTTAATGCCTAGAAGGTATTCAGCCAGTTTTGCAGGCAGAGGACTGAATCAAGCGTTTATTAACCAGATGATCTTGTTACTCTTATAAAGAACCTTGGATAAAATTGTACATTGAAAACTCTTTATCTGTTATATAGGCCAGACTTGGATTTACTAGAGGGGAGAGAGAAGAAATAGAAGAGGAAATGCTGAGGGAACTCTAGCCGCTCCCATTACTACTCGTTAGTTCAGCACATAAAATTGCACTCCCTGCTGCAACCCCCAATTCACTGCCTCTCCTTTCATATTGGGCCTTTGTTCCCTGCCCAAATAGCTCCAATACTATCCAAAAAAGTTTGCAGATATATATCAGGTGGAGTTCCTGGCTTGCATATGTGTGTGAGTATATACGCACACACATGCATATATGCACATATACACACGTACACATAAATACATATTCCTATAAATACCCACACAGATATTTTTTTCCTAATAAATTATTTGTATTTCTTAATTTCTTTTTTTCTCAGCCTTTTCTTGGGTAAAATGCTAAATTACTCTTTTTCTTTCTTACTTTCTTTATAGGGGTCAGACTGCATTGTTGAATCACTTTAAATCCTGAGTCAGGAACATGTCACAGAGTTATAAAACGGTACTGTTGATGGAGCAGCCTAGCGCTGATAGGAGAGCTATTGATTGCAGATCTACTTTTAGATTGGATTTGTGCTCTGCAGTCCTTTTACTTGGTCATAAAATATAAGTGGGGGTTTACAAAAAAATAGCAGTCCACTTAGGAAGTCTCTTAACAGGTTTTTTGAGCTTAAATGTACATTCCTTTAAGTACCTGTTAATTACTTTACTGTGATGATGCGCACCTGTACAATGTCAGACTGCCCACAGAGCCCATTGTTAACCTTCCTGTCAGCCATTTACTGCCCATGATTCACAGTCGAGGGGTCTAGGATTATTGTCTACTGGGAATTACGTTTTAGTAGTACAACAGTGTGCTGGAGATGTCTTAATGGCTGCTCAAGTGAGATTGTTATAATGCCCACATTGTTGTTCTAGCCAGCACACAGCCCAATTGCTTTTTAAGTTATGGCATCGGCAAGCTCCAGGTCATCTGTGCTTAAATCACATGCACATATCTGAAATGTTGATGTGGTAACTGGTAGCAAGGTATACAATACTTTTAACCTCCAATTTGGTGGGTGCTTGGGATCAGATTATATGAAGTGTGCATGTATGCTTCAACCTTTAGGGCTACAGCAAGCTTTGCTGATTTTAAATGTCATCGTAAATTTTACCTTGAACAGCTCACCTCAGCTCATGTGCAGCTTTCCCCTTGATAAGCCAGAGGATAAAGAGTGTAAGTGGATTGCATTAAAACTCACGTAAACCTCCTGCATGCCCCAGCTCATGAGTTTGCTAGAAGCGTGTTCCGATAAGTAGAGATGTAGGGCACAGACACCCCTCCTTATACCTCTCTGTCTTTTAGACAACTACCCCTGCACTGGTGCGCACGCGCACATACACACAGACAGATAAATACACGTATAGTCACATACACATGCTGCATCACAGGACAATAGCGTAGGAAGACTGTAGAAACTCCATTTTCTAACATGTTCTGCTGGTTCCTTCCCCCCACACACACCCTGTAAGAGATTAAGCGCATCGGCTGAGTTCTGGGAACAGCTGGAGCAAAACATACTTGTCTTTAGCTTCACTGCCAAGGTGTCTGTGGCACTTAGATGAGACCTTTAGCAGCATTATTTCTACTCAAAGTCGCAACCACCAGGCTAAACCATCCTGATTTCTTCTTTTTTTTTTTTTTTCCTTTTGGTTTTTTGGTGATGGTGTGCAGGCATTGACATACCCAAGTAGATGTAGAAAGAAACTAAGGAATTTCTAATGGGTTTGGAGTCTATAAAGTTTCCTGGCAGCACTTGAGCTGATTGGAAATATTGGATATTTCCCACAGAAAAAGCAAAAAGAGCTTCCACAAACATAACAGCAACAAGAACACACACACCATCCCCCTACCTCAAATTTTCCACCGAAAAACTGAAGAATGCAAAAACTTTGCCTAATCACTCCAGTTTCCTTCTCAAAAAAGAATGAATTTTTCTGCAGATCCTTATCTATTTAAAAAAAGTATCAGTAACTCCCTCCCTCCCTCCAATTTTCAGTCAACAGCAAATTTGAAGGAAAATGTTTTAACTGATCCCATTGTAATGTCAAGAGCTTGACTGGAGAAAAAATGTGAATACTTCAAGGCATCTGATCTTACCTAGTACTGTATAAATAGGACTCTTCCTCATTAAATGAATTTGTATTCCAATAGTGTGGCTGCAAACATTACCTCCTTCAGCTGGCACACCATCACTGAAACAGCACACTTCTCAAACAACTTTTCCTTTTATCAAAAACACAGAACTGGAATTTTTAACAGATGGTATTTTCTCTGCTTTGAAATTTTTACAGAGAATGAGCTAAACGCATTGACTTGGGCAGGGGGAGAGGCGGGGAAACAAGGAGGGAAGGCAGGAAGAAGACATTTTCATAAGTGCTCAATGCGGACTTTTTTCCCCGCATTAAAAATAAGAATTTTACCCTAGGTTTCAATGGGATCGGAGTAAGAGCAACGCTGAGCACTTCGGAAAAAAAATCACACTCCCCAATGTTATTAATATGAGTCATAATTAGAGATGGAACATTTGATCCAAACCCCAATTAACTTCAGGGGAAATTTGGATCCAAACTTTATGGCTTGAATTTATTTGCATGCTGGGCCAAGACAGAACTCCTGACCCAGTGCTGTCCAATCCCTCCCCCACTAACAAATCCTTTGGGGAATTAGAGATGCATATCTGGTTCAAGATCTGACATTTGTGGTTTGGAGCTTGTTTTACAGTATATCTTACACATAAAGAGCACTTTCCACCTCAAAATGCCAATTGTGCTTTAAAAAATGCATCTGTACAGGAGGCTGATTCTTAGGAAGAGCCCAGTAAAGCCAAGTGATATGCTTTCTTCAGCATGTTTGCAAATAAGATGAAAATGCTCACAGATTACCGATTTTCTCAAAACTTTCTACCTTTCAATTCAGAAAATTCTCCCTGGAGCACTAGGTGCATTTTCTAGTTCAGGCAGTGATCCTGAGGGTTTGACTCTCTCTTTCTTGCTCATGTGGAATCACACTGACTTCAGTTTGATTATTCATTAAGCAAGTCACTACCCAGCCTGAAGACATGTGGGTAAACTAGGCTTTAGTGTCACAGACAGACCTGGGAAACGTACCTGATAGTCCAAGGCCTTTGTAAGACCATGTGCTGTTTCATGTTGGTAGCTTCTGACAGTGAGATCTCCAAGGAGGCTTAGAAGGAGGCTCAGGTGGTCCTATGTTGAAAGCTTTATTCTAAGATCAGTAAAATGAACTTTAAACTGCAAGGACTCTGGAATGCATTAGAAAACGTTTTTTCCCACAAGGCAAATTAGCTAAAACAAACAGAAATTGTGACATTAAACATAATTGAATGTTACCCAATTTTATGTAGGTCTAGGTCAGATAGACTATGACCTGATACATTTTTTCTCCCACCGTATCTAGCAATCTTGTTCAAAATTACTGCAAAATATTGTCTTTAGGAAGCCAATCATTAATAATTTATGAGCAGTATTTTACTGAAAGAGTTTAAGCTGTTTGCTTGAGTTATAAACTCCATGGAGAGTTGTGTAAAAGCTTTTTTCCCACCTTTTCAGTCAGTGAATGATTCATTAATCCCAGAGTATATACAGATATTTAGGAGGCAGCAGCATCCACAGGATAAAGCATTTGCCTCAAGAAGAATTGCTTCACCTCTTATTCCAGCTGTGTGACTTAGGGTGGTTCACTTCTCACTCTGCATGCCTCAGTTTCTCATGCTGTAACTTGGCATGTGTCTTTTTTATGGAGAGTCGTGTGCTCTACGGATGAGAAGACCTACACAGGAGTTGTGCTTTCACGTTTGTGAGAGCAGCCCCAGAGCCTAAGCAGGACAGAATATGAAAGAGATCTAGGACCTGTCTTTGGTAGCCAGCAGAGAAAACACCTGATTTTTTATCACAGGCTGGAACGATGGTAGTATTCCAAAGGATCGATCTGACAATGATGACATTGCTAAAGCAAAAAAAAGGAGGACCACAGGTCAATGTTCAAAAGAGTACATGGCACAGTATCTTGGTCCATAACATAATGAATTGCATATTGCACTGCTATATCACACAGGGGCAAATCTGTGATTCCTCCGGCTGTGCTGCAGGCCAACGAGATAATACAGGCAGAACAGCGTAGGCACAGGGTCGTGCTGAAGCAGTCCTGTGTAATCCAGCCTGGAACTAGCTCAGCACACGGGCAATTAGCCTGGGTCTGCCTGCACTGACAGACATGGGCATACCCTCAGCTGCCTGGAGCCAGATCTCCACCAGGGGAAAGGACCTAAAAATTCATATTCATATCCTATTTTTCTAAAGATTGGCAAAGTTTTTGAGTTAAGTGTCCAGCTCTTCTTACTTTCACAACTCAGCTAGCTCCAAGGACTACGGGCAGCAGGCTCTTAGCGCTCTATTAAATGTCTAGTCTATGTTACGATGCAAGAAAGCAATCAGAGCATGTTCAGTTAAGGTCTCTCCAAGCCTCTCCACAGCTCTCAGGCTGTACCTGGTTTACCACATAAGAACAGGACAAATTCACTGGTGGTAAAAAGGCTTCCTATAGATTTTGGCTTAATTTGGGGATCTGGGCAGATAGATAGCAAAATAAATACTTGCTATAATTACAACACATTGATTTACTGCCTTCTGGAAAACAGTACAGCATTGCAGTAATAACAAAGTTGTTCATGATTGCATGTATATATATATAGGTGTATATATATATGTGTGTATATATATGAAAGTAAGTGAAATATTCCAGATTGACAACACTGTAGCAGAAAAAAAAATTGGCCCCATGTACAGTACAGGATTTTTCCTTTTCTTTGTTCACAAAATGCATTTTACCATGGGTGATAGAATTTTTGCATCATGAATATTTTATACCAGACTTTAGCCAAAGCCATGATATATCCCAGAAATTAACTTAGGGAAATCTGGTTCTCATTATTCTCTGATGTTCATTGATTTATTTGCTTTCTCAAACAAAGAATTTTAGTCCCCAAACTTGGTATCTACTTAGCTTATTCTTAACCCTTCCATGGGGGTGGGGGGAATAATTTATTTCTTGGGAAAGTGTTGAATCACTCTTTTTTCATGCTATTGGACTAACTTCTTCTATTATTTGCATCAGCATAAATCAAAATAGTTTCCATCCATGTAAGTAGAATTTGGGCCATCTTGTCTACTCTTATATTTGCATTTGAAAGACTTAATGGCTTGATGGGAAGAAAAAAAAAAAAAAAAGAAAAAAAAAAGAAAAGGAGAAACCTATTAATCTGCAATAGAATTTTATATATTCTTTAGATATCTAAGCCCTAGACTGCAACTCATTCTCTTTCCTCCTCCCATTTCAATTCCCACCCAGCATCTGAGTAACTCTGAAAACATCTGAACGCATCAGGCACACCACATTTGGACCTGGACGTTCTCTAGGCACCTGCAGTTCTGCATTGTGTACATGCCCAGATCTACCCAGGCCTTAATGGAATCCAGAAACTCAGCTGCGTGGTGCCAAAGTTCCCTAAAGGGCTTAATCCCATAAACATGCCGAAAGCCCAGTTCGTATGTTCTAGTAGGACCAGGCCTCTCACAAGCTGTAATCATTTCTGTTATCTTTTAAAACAGCTTTCTGGAAAAGAAAGTTGTGTTTACTGGCTTTTGCAAAGTAGTCAGCTTAATAGTGGATTTACCCGTGAGATATTTAAACCCGAGTACAATTCCTTCCACAGCCTGAGGGGGACTTAACCCCCAGCTCCTCATGCCCAACAAAGTTCTCTATCCATCACATAATAGTATGTTATAAAATAAGATCCTGCTTATGACTCCATTTGAAGCTGTGCCATAAAGTGTACCATAAAGACAACAATGTTCCTGGGTCGAGCAAGGAGCAACTGATGCCCCTAGATTATTTATGCTTTTAGCATACATGGTAAAAAGACCAAAAGTAAAACCAAGTATTCAGAAGTCAGGTGCTTTCTTGTAAATCCCTTCCAGTCCCTATTTGTTGCACAAATAGGATGAGCTTGGGTTCAACAGGAAATAAAAAAACTACTGTATAACTCAATGGTAATAAAAATTATTTGTTCTCTTTCAGTCCAAGAAGAGAGACTCAAACTTTACTCTCCAAATTCCTACCAATTTGCCTTTCTCTGGATGGAACAGCTTCATCAACCTCACCTTTTTCTACTGCTCTTAGAAAAAATGATACCTATGTGGCCATAGGAGGCAGTCAGCCTCCTGGTGGGGAGAAGCATCTTCCCGACAACATGATTTAGGTATTTAAACTATGAGAAGCAGAGGAAGCTTAGACAGTGTCATGAATCAAGAAACATCCCACTGAAGATTACAGCTGAAGCAGGAGATATAGTTGCCATGCAGTGACTTGTTCAACCCTTCTGGTAAGGTTCACTGAATTACTAACACAATGCACTAAAGGGCTGCCTTTTGAAATGCTGAGCTTGCACAGCTTCTCCCAGCTTCCCTAAAAACAAACAAGAAAGAAGGCCATAAAATGGCAGGATCTGGTTTTCTTTAGGTTCAGAAAGTCTTGAGGTATTTAAATTCAATATAAGAGTTTTAAAAATAAATAAATTTTTAAAACCCCTTTGAATTGGAATTTTGCAGGATTCTAACTCGGAGGACTAGTATTAAGACCCAGGACTTCTTACCTCATGGCCATGATTTTAAATCAAATAAAGAACTACACTGACAGAAACTATCATTTGGTATGTATTCAGTAGCTTGTGTGAAATTAGACAGCTATGCCAGGCAACAATGCCCATTAATTCCAGTAGTTAACAGCACTTAACCATGTCAATGTTGTGTTTCAGCTTACAAACATGACTACACATTTCATCACTGGCCCATTAATGTCTTAGTTTTACATCTTGTCCTGGATAAACAGATCCTTGCTAAAAGAAAGCCCTAAAGTAGGTCCATTTGTGGTCACACATGAGCTCCTCTGTCTACAGGTGACTGGCAAAGAGCAGCTGAACTGACCTTTAGTCTAGCGGTCCCCACCTGCGCAGGCAGACCTCTCACACTGCAGCTCTCTCCAGCCTTCTGGTTTGTACCATACAATCCTTCTTTTTAGCAAACTGCATTATGAGCATCACTAATATTAAAGAGGAGATTATATTGTGTGTTGTGTATTTTTAAAATCATGTTCTTTTCTGGAGAAAATTCTCCATAAAATTCGCCTGAGAATGTAGATAAGACAATGCCTTAGATTGTTACCCCACTTTAAAATATTTTAACTGATTTATGTTTAAAATTTTCTTCATTCTTATAATTTATCCTGCTTAGGTTGGTTTATTTTTAATAGAAAATGACTATAAGAGGTTGTCCTGGTTTGGCTGGGATAGAGTTAATTTTCTTCCTAGTAGCTGGTATAGTGCTGTGTTTTGGATTTAGTATGAGAAGAATGTTGATAACACACTGATATTTTAGTTGTTGCTAAGTAGTGCTTACACAAAGTCAAGGACTTTTCAGCTTCCCATGCTCTACCAGGTGCACAAGAAGCTGGGAGTGAGCATACCCAGCTAACCCAGCTGGCCAATGGTGTATTCCATACCATATGATGTCATACTCAGTATATAAGCTGCTGGGAGTTGGCTGGAGAGCAGTGACCTCTGCCCGAGAACTGACTGGGCATTGGTCGGTGGGTGGTGAGCAATTGTATTGTGCATCAATTATTTTGGATATTCTATCATTATTATTAGTAAAATTATTATTTTTCCCTTTCTTTCCTGTTCTATTAAACAGTCTTTGTCTCAATCCACAAATTTTACTTTTTTTTTTTCTGATTCTCTCCCCGACCCCACTGCGGGCGGGGAGTGAGCGAGCGGATGTGTGGTGTTTAGCTGCTGGCTGGAGTTAAACCATGACAAAGGTGTTTAACGATTTTTAGTGATAGTATCTGGTCAAAGCATGTCAAAGCATCCAGATTCCCACTAAATGTTTTTCACAACTGATTCGGCTAGAAGACACCTGTGAGCTGGGAGACTCACAACTGTCTAAAACGGTTTAGCTGTGTCACTCTCTCCCATATTATGTCCCTACCAAACCAGCATGACTTAACCATAGTTAGGTTAATCAAGTAGATGGAGGCAGATATGTGGCCTTGTCTGTAACAGCAAAACTTCGTGGCATTAATGTATTAGTTGTTTCGCTATACGGACTAAAAATGGTGCGTTACTATTTGTAAATTATCTTTCATGTGAAACATTTGAAATACATTTAGTCTTCCTGAAAATATCCTGATTTAGCAGCTTCTTTTACTTTGTGAATTGTTCAAAGAAGTTAAAAGGTGAAACATTCGTCATTAACTTTTTACATTTTTTTGCAAAAAACCCTTACACGAACCTGAAGAAATGAGTCCTCTGAAACCAGCAGACACTGCTCCTAAAAAAAATCAGATTGCTCAGTTTTTTACTGAAAGTTGCTGTGAAACTTGTTATATTTGAAATTAAATTCCCCAAAATAATAGAAATAAAGGGATACCTAATTTCCTCCGCACAAGGCTGAAAATTCACTCTATAGTGCGCTGCTGAGTGAGCAAATAAATAGCAAACTCACTGTTTCCTGTAGCATGTTAGCTACCTGTTTATTGTTGAAACAGCTTGTGACACTAATATTTTTTTAAATTCCTGAAAATAAAGTTTTACCAGTAACACAAAAAGCCCACAGTATTAGTGTTATACTTGTAGGCTGCCCACCAATCTTTTAAAAGTCCATTGGATACATAACACAATGAACATGAGGGATTATTAAAAATAAACTCACATCTTGGTGCTTAAACATTTTCTCTCTCTTTTCCTTAAGAAGTGATCGCTACAGCATACTTTTTTGGGAAAAAAAAAAGCATAAGCAAGGGCAGCAGAACTAGATGAAATTTTTATGTGAAAGAATCCATTAAAAATGCTCTTTGGCTGTCTGTTTGTGCCCTTGAGTCTCACGAGTACAGTTGGCAAGAATAGAAAATCACTTATGGACTCAAAAAATGATATAGTACATTTCCTACCCTTTTAAATCCTTTAATGTGTCCCCAGCATCCCATGTAATTTAGGGAGGAACATCAGAAAGTTTGGATATTTTTCTGAACCTTGTTCAAAGAATTCCAAATACTTTGGGTTGTAAAAATGGGATGGAAATTCTATAAGAAAAACCTTTCTTCCAGATTTTCATACCTTTTGTATGGAATTAGTATAGATCTCTGCAGAAATGAAAGAGCATAGAACAACTGCAGAGGTTAATCATATCTTTCCAATTTCAGTAATTCGATGATCTGCATTTCAGTTGATTCTTAGGCAGTAGGAGCTATTCCTTTTTGGGACAATTGTAAGGCCTGGTGAACAGGCTTAACTAATTTATTTAATTTCAGTGGGATGTACTTTAGGGATTAATAAGGAACAGCAGTTGATGCCTTGCCACATGCTCTCTGGACTGTGATTTCTTTGCTCTTCTTAGCTGTTTCACAGCCTTTCTCAAGCCCAGAAAACAATCGTAAATCAAACTAAATATTTATATAGCTTTTTGGCATTTTTCGTGCGTGAGTGAAAAAGACGATGGGTAAGCTGGTCATAAAAATTCCAAGGAAAAATATTTTATGGAAATTTGCCGATTTGTCAAAATACAAATGCTTTATAGAGGCTGTTTGATTCTGTTGATGCTACAGTGGATGTAAAGAAGACCTATCATGCTTGTAGCTACACTGCACTGAGGGAATGAACAGACTGTTCAGAATACATCCCATGGGCAGAGCCATGAAATCCATCAGTGGAAATGCTCCAGATTTTTACTAGTGGAATGCAAAGCAGAATTGGGTCTCAGATTTCTACTTTGAGAATGCTGAAATCTAAAACACATCTAGGAGACCATTTTAGGTTGGAGTAAGTAACTTCAGTAACAAGGATAATTAGTGAATGAATGTATAGGGCAAGATCACTATTACCTAACCTAAATGACCAGAATAAGAGCAAAGGCTCCAGAAGCTAATAACAGAGAGTGTTAATTGTCTCCAAAGACAACTTTTTGAGTTAAATGTGAACAATGGTTCAAATACAACAAGGAGGCTAAATCTAACCAGTAGGAAAGGTTGGGCACATCATTTGTCTGAGGTCTCCCTTTCCAAGGAAATACTTGTATATGGCACAAATCCATTCATCCAAGATCCAAAATACAATGGGAACTCTACATACTTAATATAACATGGATAATTTGATTTCAGAGAAAACTTTTAACCAGAATCTGCTCCTTCCTTAGTTCCCTAACTGTGAGATTTACAGGACAAACTGAGAAGCACAACCTTCCCTCTTCCAGGAGGAACTATGACAATGTGCAGCCTGTAGGCTGGAGGAAACAAGGCCATGTTTCCCATGGCCATGAATTTTTGTATTCTGTATTCTAACATACAAACACCATGGCTATTTTAATAAATTAAGGTGGATTTGGAGATTGGTTGCGAGCACTGAAATTTGGTCATCTAAGCTGCTAAACTGATAGCATAGATGATAACACAGTTTTGGCTTGGGCTCAGTTAACATTTTCCAAAATGGTTCCCAAACACAGTTCAGAATTTACCACATGCCCACCCTGTTCTGGGAAACAATAGTATGGATGTGGCCAGGTCATTCCAGTTAGCCTCAAGGCCAGAGAACAGGTCCTTGTACTCTAGTTTACGAGTACCAGTATAACCAGACAGTCCTAAGAGCAGAGCAAGTAGTCCAGGTCTGTCTTGCTCCTGCTCGTTACCCTGAAGATGGTTATTCAGGCTGTCTCCTGCCTAACTCCTATCTACTAGCTACAATCTCACAGGAAGGACATTCTTATAGGAACTGGGGAATCTCTGTAACACTACTCCTGCTCTTTCCAGCTCCTTATAATGAGTCTGTGGGACTAGAGTACCTAGCTAGCTGCAGGCCGATAAAGATCAATACTGGAATTCAAATAACTAAAGTGTTTTCATTATTTTTAAGTGAAAGCAGTGTGGACCATGTATGGAACTTGGGTTCTCTTCGGTCCGTGATGTCTGCAATATGGATCTGAACAATCAGGATATCCAGTGCAAAAAGGAAATCAGGTATACAGTACTGTGAGCTACTATTTAGCATCATAACAGCCAACAGGACCAGAACAGTCTCATGATGTTTTCCATTTAGAAAAAAAAAAAAAAAGAACATGCCTGCACCTAGACATAGAATCATCACAGCATCACAGAATCACGGAATCAGGGAATGGTTGAGGTTGGAAGGGACCTCTGGAGGTCAACTAGTCCAACCTCCCTGCCCAAGCATGTCTAGGTGGCTTTTGAATACTCCAAGGAGGGAGACTCCACATCTTCTCTGGACAACCTGTGCCAGTGCTTGGCCGCTCACACAGTGAAAAAGTATTTCCTGATGTTCAGGAAGAACCTCCTGTGTTTCAGTTTGTGCCACTGAAAAGAGCCTGGGTCCCTCTTCTTTACACCCTCCCTTCAGGTATTTATACACATTGATAAGATCCCCCCTGAGCCTTCTCTTCTACAGGCTGAACAGTCCCAGCTCTCTCAGCCTTTCCTCATACGGGAGATGCTCCAATCCCTTAATCATGTTAGTGGCTCTTTGTTGAACTCTCTCCATTATGTCCATGTCTCTCTTGTACAGGGGAGCCCAGAACAGGACACAATAAAATGAATGAAACCTAAGAACAGTGTTAAAAGGTAAGATAAGGTTTGAAGTCAAGTATACAAAATATAGAAAATGGTGAAAGTCTAATTTTCCTCAGGCAACGTAAATTCAGCCTGCATGCATGTGTGCGTTACTATAAGGTATCAAATTCTCACCTACTACTTCCACAATGAAAAAAAACGCAACAAAAAACCCCAAAAGAATGACAAAAACTAATTGAAGTTGCCAACAACTTGATATCATCATCCTATCCTATTACATGTGTCCTGGTTTCAGCTGGGATAGGG